>NC_142503.1:195315000-195540000 GCF_057876585.1 Rhinolophus sinicus | reverse complement strand
CCAAATCTCGATGACGCGAGTCATACCGTCAGGTGGACGAAAACATGGCCATGTTATCTGCTCCAAGGCTGGGGATAATATTAAACTGCCGAGATCAACTGAGACCTCATAACAGATTTCGAGGTTTGATATTAATGGAGAAATTTCTAGAGAAGCTGCAGCAGTCATCCACATGAAACCAAACTGGAGTTTGGTGTATAGTCAAAATTCACTTGATCTCGATGGTCACAGGGAACAAAGGGGGAAAGTAGTGAAAACCAAAGAGAGGCCAGAAGACTCCATCGGCTCACAGGTCACCCTCCCTGCTGGGGCTTCTCTTCTGTCCCCGCCCCACCCTGCATCCTCCTGGACCCCTGAAAGCATCTTGGCCTCTGATTTCATCATTCTCCCATTTAATTAGCTCTGGTGGCCAGTTCCAGTATGTTCCACCTTCTCAATGACGCTTGAAGCTAGCTGCCCGACCCCTCTGCTCTGGCTGCGATCTCTATACCCAAGGCCTTCATCTCCTCCTCAGGTCGCCTTGCCTCCCATCTCCAATGGGAATGCATTCTCATTGCTGTCACCAAAGAACATGTTTACCCTGAATTCGTCACTACCTCTCCCACAAACATTCAATAGCCCCCCATTGATTTTTCAATAAAATAAAATCTTCTGGGCCTGACTTTCGAGGCCTTCCATGTTTTAGCCCAAACCATTATTCAGTCTTATTTCTCTCTTTTCCTTGTATGTTCTCTCTCAAATCAAACCAAATAGCTCTTCCCCCACTTTCACGTAAACAATGTTTGGCTTTCTAGCAATCCTGAAAATATTATACTGTAGTTCATGATAGACAATTTATAAAATACAGAAGAACAAAGAAAAAATAAAATATCCTGTAATCTAAACGTCCAGATTTGATTCCTCAGATACAGTAAATATGTTGGTTTATTTTTCTCTGTGTATATGCATAATATATAACAGATATAATAAATATACAGGACAAGCCTGAGATCACTGTGTAAAAACAATCCTATATTGTAGTTATTTTCCACTGAGCAATATAGTGGGAACATTTTGTCACATCCTTAATAGTCTTAAAAATCCTAAATTGAAAGAGTTATTTCAGAACAGTGACTGAGACATAGCAGGTGTGCAACAAATGTTAGAATGTTAGCTGTCGTCATTAATATCAACTATTATTATCCTCTGAAAATGTGGTGTTTAGTAACTGTATAATGTTTGATTACATAGATGCTCAGCAATTAATTTGAAATATCCCTTGCTGTTAAACATTCAGTCGGTTCCTAACTTTATGCTACCATAAACACTCCTGCAATGACTCTCCATGTATGTGTGTCTGTCCGCACAGTTTGTGTGTGTGTGTGTGTGTGTGTGTATATGTTTATATGTAGTCTGTGTACATGTCTGCATGTGTGTCTATATATGTATTGTGTATATCTGCTTATGAATGTGTACATGTGTATGCATGTACGTATTTATGTGGGCATGTCTGTATATGTATATATGTATGTGCCTGTGTATGTATGTGTCTGCATGTGTGTGCATGTCTGCATATGTATGCATACGTAAATATGTGTGAGTGTCTGTCTGTGTGTCTGACATCCGCTTATCACCTTGGAGGAGCTTCCTATGGCCAATAAATTTCCTTCTTTGTTTCTTCCCAAACTGTACTGAGCTTATTTTTTGTCACTTGTAACTTACAAGAGTCCCAACCACATACATGAGCTCAAAGTCTCAAATCTCATGGGGCACACAGATAATCTCTTGCTGTAAATGGCACACCTGCTTTTGGGGAAGGCTGACCTGGCCCAGCACCAGTCCCCTTTAGCACATCAGGGCCCCAGAGCCCTGGCCCAGAGTCGGGTCCCAAGAGACGAGGCGACAGAAGGGACGAGAGGTCTGCCTCCTGGCTTCAGGGGAGTGGGGTCCTCAAGAAGCAAACAATTGTCCACAAACATGAGGGTGTGGGTGGAAAGTGCAAGGGCCTGGTGGGGGGAGTGTATGAGGATGTGGTTTTAGAAGGTGGAGCCCCAAAGCATGGGGAATGTTTTTTTTTCCGACCAAGCCAGTGGGTGGGGAGAGAGGGAATTCGGATGCTGAGCCAATTGAGAACCCCACCAGGACTTTCCAGCACGCCATCTCAGCACCCCTTTCTGCATTGTTATCATTGCGCCATTTGATACATGTAAACTGGCATGTCTTAATAATTCCATTTTTATCCCCCTATTAATAATGACATTGCGTCTTCTTGATATATACACGTTGTCTCTTTGTATTTCTTCACTGCAGACAGCACCAGCCACTTGATTGGTGGGGCTCAGTGTAAAACATAAGGGCTGATACCCCTCATTCAAAAATCATTAAGAATTTCAACACCAAAGCATCAGACCTTGTAGGCATGGGAGGCCTGCACAGCTACTCAGGTCGCACACCCATGAAGCCTGCCTTGACGGGAGATTGCATTCTCAAGTTTTTCACTGTTTTTATATTAGTGGTCTTTTTTTTTTCCTTGATTTTTCCAAGCTCTGTGTATAGCAAGTATATAGATATTTTGTCATATTCGTGGCAAAAGTTACTTTTCCCACTAGCGTGTGATTTACAAGGATGCAATGCATCCCACAGGGGCATTTCATCCTTGCGAGGGGCCCTGAAATCTCTGTGTGGCTCCGGTTCTAGTATAAAAACCCAAACCAGCACCGTGCCCCAGCTTCCCGGTCACCACACCTTTGATCCCACTCATCCCTCCCTCTGCCTACAGGGCCCCATCCTGTTCCTTCCAGTTCATCCTGTGTAACCTCACCATCCGTCAAGGTCATGTCACTATGTCACATGGGCCAGCAAGCGTCCCTAATACTTTGACCTGAATCAACGCCCCACTTTCACCCCCAGCTCTAGAGACTCCTGGTCTGGGTCCCTCTCCTAAGACACTACCTGCTTTCAATGCCACACTGTTCTCATCGGGGCGTGTGGTTCATTTCCCTCAGAGTGACTTTCCTGGTGCCCTGGGCTGTTTATCGCTTACCCTGCCTGTCTTGCTCTTGTTGAGTTTTACCATTAGTAATTTCCATTTATTGAGCACCTACTAAGAGCAGGCACTCTTCAAAAGACTTATCTTTATGATAACTGGCTATTTCTGAATGCTTTCAAGAGAGCAGACAAACCCGGGTGCTGACCGAAGTTGGGGCTTCATTCAGTCCTGGCCTCTTCATCCTAGCCCATTCTCGGGTGAGTCCCAAAGTGCTCAATAAATGTGAAGTGTTGTTATCGTTATCATCATCATCATCATCATCATCATCATCATTGCTGACATTTATCGGGAACTCAGCATGAGGCTCATTTAATCCTGGAAACGAATACATAAAGTGGAGAGTTTTGTCAACCCCATTGTACAGATGGGAAATTGAGGTTTATGGATCTAGTCAGTAAGTGACAATGTTGAGATGTAAACCAAGGCCACCTGCTTCCAGTGTTCTCAAATGCGACGCCATTGGGACTCTCCCTCACCTTGACCAAGACAGGAAGTTGCCAGCTGCTCTGAATAAAGGTGGAGGTGGATTTGCACCCTGTGGAGTGGGAACCATAGAGCAAAGCGTGGCTGCCCTTGCTTGTTTCACTGCCATGGTCTCATGTGGCCTCTTAGTTTGGTGATGTTGAGAGTACACTGAATGGAGAGACTCTTAGAAGGAATCGCAAAGCTGCTTCTTAAAATGCCAAGTGCAGACAAGACTTCCGGGATACTTGTTCCCAGACCATGGTCCGTTGCCATAAGAATACATGATATTTATTTAAATAATTAGCTAACATTTCGCACTACTTGATCCAGCAAATTAAGACTAACGTGATTTTTAGACGCTGCTGCTAAATCAAGTTGGGGAAGTATTGGTCCAGCAAATGCTTTCACGAAATGACCTCCAAAATGTTATGGGTTTCCCAGCCCCAAACTCTCTCTAATCCACATGGCATCACTGAGGTTCCTACTGTGTAAGCCTTGAATGGCCCTTTATACCGTGTCTCCCTGAAAATAAGACCTAGCCGGACCATCAGCTCTAAAGCATCTTTTGAAGCAAAAATTAATATAAAACCCAGTATTATATTATATCATATTATATTATATTATATTATATTATATTATATTATATTATATTATATTATATTATATTATATTATATTATATTATAAAGACCCACTCTTATATTATAGTAAAATAAGACCAGTCTTACATTAATTTTTGCTCCAAAAGATGCATTAGAGCTGATGGTCCAGCTAGACCTTATTTTGGGGGAAACAAGGTACAATGATTAACACACTAAAATGTCATTGTTTGCAAATTACTGTCATTCAAAACCAAAATAGACTGACAAGACTCACCAAGTTCTGAATCTGTAACAGGCGGTACTACAATGTTTTAGATAATAAACCATAAAATAAATAAAAATATTTTAGAGACTAAGTATCTGCTGCTGCTCTTACATTCATTTTGACACACACTGTTATTAATCTGGTTGTCTGTAATTTAATAAGGGAAGAAAAGCTTCAAACATCTCTGATACTCCCTCTCAACATAAAATGAGAAAAAAAAAAGAGCATAATGTCGTATCACCCTCTTTTAATTGATATGTCGTCCTTCGCTTAAATTACATGTCAGAACGAACTGTCTATTTTAAGGAGAATATTGATATTTTATTCCCATCACCTTTTCCCCCCATGGAAGGAATAAAACATTAAAACAGTGATTATATATGAATCACATTTTATGCATTGGAGATACAGTATAATTAGAAAAATAATTTTTACCACTCGTAATACAGTCTTACAAAACAGATCCACTCGTACATTGGAAGCTGTGTTTAACGCCAATGATTCCACCAGATGGTTTGTGGGAGGGATCTAGAAAGAAATCACTTCCAGGAACCTTGTCTCTTGTGGTAGCTGCATGGTGAGAACCATCTCGGAAGCCATCGCGGCCTCAGTCCCCACAGCAGTGACGGGACAGGAAATGGGCCTTTGAAAGAGATTCCTTTAAGCCACTGAACCCCAGGTGAGGGCTAAGAATGACTGGAGAAAAATACAGCGGTGGTGAGCCTCCTGAGCTGCAGCAGAAAGCTATGTTGGGATGTGGAGTCACCTCCATTTCTGTTGCCACCTGGGAGGAAACGCAAACCCTCTGAAAGACACAGTTCTGAATGCACACCCTTGGGGCGACGCGACTTAACCTCCCATCCAGCCATCCATTCCCGCATCCACACATGCATCACGTCATAGGTTTCCGCTTCTTCTCTTTGCTTTTCCATGTCGTTGACATGTGTTCAATGTGTTTCCATCATTTGTACAGAAATACTAAAGCTATTTTTGTTGCTGAATGAAATTTGGGAGAGATTAGAAATGAAATGAAACACAGCAAAGGCTACCGGGCAAGTGTACCTCAGGTGGGATGAGGGTGTGAATTGGGAGGTGGGGATGACAGTGACCCTGCCCAGGCAGCAGCGGGACCTCGGCGACCCCTGGCACCCAGCTTCGCAGGCTGGACCTGCTGCTCCACACGCTCACACGGTCTCATCACTCTTCTGCCGCAAGGCCCAACCCAATCACTCGATTCCTTCAGAAGCCATTTCCAAATGTGACGGCTCCAGTCCCTCTGAGTGACCCTAGTTTGTCATTTGTGACAATCTGACTGGTATTGTCACCAGTTATGCCAACTTTACCGCCCTCCCACACCTCACCCCATTCCACAGCGCCCTGGTCACCAGGGGGACAGGTTTTAGAGTCTGAACAACCCGAGTTTGAATCCACGCTTCTCTCTTTTGGGTGACTTGGGCCAGCTCCTGCCTCAACCTCCCCGAGCTCTGTCTCCTGATTGCAACCCAGGGATCGTGGTTACATATAATGTGCTCCGGAGGGTCCAATGAGAGTTCACACGCGTAGAATGCTCAGCGTGACAACTGGCAGATCATCGTGTGTTTACTGTGTGTCTATTTTCACTCTGCATTCTGAATCCCCAGCACCCAACACAATGCTTTGCATAATGAAGACAAGCAACAAATGTTTGTTGAATTCAGTTGACTAGAGATTGGACTCAATTGCAAAACCCTTGAAAAAAAAATAAATCCATCCTTGTTTTCATTCAGACTTTCTACCTCCTGGCAAAAGACAGGCTTACTGTGTTTACCCAACAAATGCAGATTAAGCTCCTACTATGTGTCCTACAGGTGCTGGGGCCACACAGAGAAAGGAGTTTTCAGCCTGACTCCCCTGAGGGTCACAGTCTGATGGGATGGCAGACATCCAAATAAAAAGATGGCTTCATACATTACAGTGCCAAGGAGGGAGTTTGAAGAGGGCATGCAGGGTGGCATGACGGCCAGGGGCAAGGCCCCTCAAATCCAAAACCCTTCCCATGCCCCACAGGACTCCTGACCGTCCCCTCTGCTGCTATCTCTGGGACCTCATCTCCCGCCATCCTGCCCTTTGACACACGGAACATTCACCATCACAGGGGCTGAGGCACATACCGTGTTTCCCCGAAAATAAGACCTAGCCGGACAATCAGCTCTAATGCGTCTTTGGGAGCAAAAATTAATATAAGACCTGGTATTATACTAATATTATATTATATTATACCCGGTCTTATTTATATAAGACCCGGTCTTATAGTAAAATAAGACCGGATATAATATAATATAATATAATATAATATAATATAATATAATATAATATAATATAATATAATAAGTATAATACTGGGTCTTATTTTTGCTCCCAAAGACGCATTAGAGCTGATTGTCCGGCTAGGTCTTATTTTCGGGGAAACACGGCATGTGCCTCAGCCCGTGATGGTGAATGTTCCGTGTCAGCTTGACTGGGAGCCCAGCTATTTGGTCAGACGTTATTCCAGGTGTGTCTGTGAGTGTGTTTCAAGATGAAATTAACACTTGAATTGGCAAACTGAGTCTAGCACGTGGCCCTCCCCAGTGTGGGCGGGCCTCCCCCAATCAGCTGAGGGCTTGAATAGAGGAAAAGACCAAGTAAGAGGCAACGCCTCCTACCTGAGTGCACGAGCTGGGACCTTGGTTTCTCCTGTCTTTAGACCTGAACCTGCAACATCAAGCTCGCACTAGGTGTTGAGCCTTCTGGCTTTGGGACTAGAACTTACACCTGGTTCTCATGCCTTCAGACTCCAATGGGGACTATACCACTGTCTTCCTTGGTCTCCAGCTTGTCAATTGTGTGTCTTGGAACTTGTCAGCCTTCACAATTGTGTGAGCCAGTTCCTTACAACAAAACTATATCTATCTATCTATCTATCTATCTATCTATCTATCTATCTATCTATCTGTCTGTGTGTCTGTCTGTCTACCTACCTACCTACCATCTATGTATCTGTATCTATATCTATCTATATATCTATATACTGGGGGGTGCGGAAAAAATGTATACAAGTGGAAACTTTGGTCAATGCTGCTCAAGCAGTAGTTCACCATAATCAGAAGTGTCTGGACACTGATGGTAACCACTTTGAGCACCTCTTGTAATTGCAGAAGTCAAACGTGACTTGTATTCATCTTTTGTTATTGGTATATATCAAGTACTACAATTTTAATATAGTTTTCCTTTCTTAAAGTGTGTATACATTTTTTTGGCATCCTCTGTATATATAGGCACATATTTACACACATCCTATTGGGGACAACCCTGGCTAATACACCCACTCTCTTCACTCAGGTCTCTGTGTGACCTTCCCTGCTAAGTCCATCTGAAATGGCAGACACCCCCACCCCTTGCCCTGCTCTTTGCTTTCCTATAGGACACCATCCAGCATCACAGAACATGTGTATTGGGTGATCTGTGACTGCCTGCTGCCCTTAGTGCAATACCAGCTCTGTGAGAGCAGGGCTTTGGCTGTTTGGTCCATGAATACGCCCCAAGTGCTTGTGACTGTGCATGCACACGTGGACGTTCACAAATGTGTGAGGAGTGAGTGAATGAATGCATGAATGAATGAATAAATGAAAGCTGTAGTGGGAGCTGGGATCTGATACCGGTATGTCTGTCCTCTGTGGTTCCCAAAGGGGATCCAGAGAGAAAGGTATGCTGCCATTCTCCTTCTGGTCCCACATTTCAGGAAGAAGATAAAGTTTGCCCAACAAAACAGATTGCTCAGCAATGACAGGGGTTGCGGAGCATGGGGCTATTTCTTTTTCTTTCTTGAGGAAGCCTTAAGGACAACTCTGTTTATCTCGTTCCTGAGCACTGTCAGGGGTAGGCTGTAAATAGGAAAGAGGACATAAAGCTGATGATTGCTAACCTTCTCTTCCCTACGAGGCTTCTGCTCAGGCCTACTTAGCATTTCAATCTATATAAACTCAATGGGCCATCTAACCCTCGTTTAAACACACTCAGCAATTAACATTATTCTTTAATAGGAAGAAGTGTAGGGGATTTTTTAAAAGTTGGATTCAAAGTAACATGCTTAATCACGAAATCCTGATGCTAAAGAGTGCAATGGGACAGAAAGCAGTTTGGGAATTTACACTCAGCACTCTGATGTTTGTTTTTCAGCAACCATACAGTTGCCTGTTAAAAAAAAAAAAAAAAAAAAAAGCCTCCTTTGATAGCATTTAAGGCCTTCCATGATCTGACCCTGAACCATCTTTTCCAGTTTTCCCCTGTTCCATCTCCCTGGGCTTTCTGAAGTCCAATCATACTGAAATTCTTTCATCCTTCAGCGCATTCCTCAATGTCTTGCCTCTGTATTTTTTTTCTGATACTGTTCCTTCTGTCAATAAGTACTTTCTCCCTCTCCCATGCCACCAACATTTTGTTTAGTCCTTCAATATCCACACTCCATCCAGATGTCAAGTACCACAGTCAGGGCTCCTAGCTCCCCAGCATGACTCTTGTGCCCTTATTATACGTTTTCCTCTGTTTTTCACAGTGATTGTTTTTTTTTCAGTTCTGCCTCCCTGTATATAGTGGAGACGTAACATTGGCCTTCCCAGCAGGAAGCCCCTTCAGCCCACAAGCACCCTCAACTTCCCTTTCAGCATCCTCACTCTCCCCACCTTCAATACAAGTGCTCTGGGCGGGGCACTCAGTGTTCAGCAGTTCCCTGGTCTCCGTGACTGACTCAGGAGGAGACATGTGACCTGGGTTGGTCCAATCAGAGAGAGTCTCGGAACTACTGTAGAAGCTGCCAGAAGCCAGGTTGGTATCTTTACTTGAAATTGAAAGTGGGGAGGTGAGACCTGCTAGAGCGCTTTTGCCACCATTAGGGCAAAAGAAACACCAGTTTTTCTAAGCCACGGAGCGCAGACACCAAGCAAAAATCCAGGCCCTGCCTACAACATCCAGTGCCTGAATTCAGTCATGCCTGACTCCAGAACCACCCTTGAAATTCTCATTTAAAAAAGTAAAAAAAAATATATGTCATTTGCAACAGCAGTTGTCCAACCAAGATGCCCAGCTCCCCCACCCATAAAATTAGAAGCATTTAGAAGGCAGGCTCTATATCCAGTCTACCACCACATCTTCCTAGCCATGTAGTACACTGCTTAGCACATAGTAAGTGCTCACTTAATGCTCGCTGAAGGTACTTGATGAATTTTTTTTTTTTTTAATTATGTTGTAATCACTTGGCTGTGCTCACTGGATGAAATTTCCCAAGTTTTTATTTGATGTAATTATGAAATAGCACCTCCAACCAATTTAGTGTATAATAAGTTCTGGTGGAGACATTTATCTTCATTTAAGAATTTCTTAAATATTATTTGTCCTGCTTGTGGGAGAAAAAAAAATCAACTGCATTAATGTTTTTGTGTTGAATATGAGATAAAACTCCTAGAGACTAATTTTCCAGATTACTTATTTTATATTTAGTGCCATTAATTCCACATGTGTGAAACACATATAATTATACCCACACTATTAGTACTGAATAAAATTCTGCATTATTCAAGTGTAGTAATAGATAAATTGGCACTAGACTCATGTACACAAATGAGGCTTTTGAACTTCAGTGTGATTTCAATTATCTCACTTTAGCATCAAAAGTGCTCAGCAAAATGCCTAGATTCTGCATTTGCTAAATATTTCTCCACCTCTACCCTTATTCCAGGAGAACACCCCACATGATAAATTTGTACAGACACAGGACCCCTTGTGGTCCTTGAAAGGTGTGTGTTTTCAGTCAAAGGATGGCAATAGAAGAGGAATTCCCAAATACTGTTCTAGGGAACGGCAGTACGGAGATTCTCCTTAAAAAAAGAACTGCACGATCACGTGGGCTTTGGTGGCACTACGAGTATATCTGACACCCCCTTTTTATCCCTCACAAAGCACATTAGTATGTTAAAGGCTCTGACAAATCCTGCAGTGAGAAAGTCCAGGCGGCATGCTCATGCTTTCCTGACCATGGCGCCCCTTTTGGGCTCCATGCCTATTAGTGTCTATCAACAGCCTTTGGGAGACGTTGCCCTAACAACTTAATATTAGCTGGACATTGGTCTTACCTGGCCCTGTGCAGCTCATTGGAGCTGAGCTACTCTTATCCCTCCTGGTCTGATTCCTCGGATGAACAAGAACATGAATTCTTTTTTTAACTGTTTAGGGAGCGAAGGAGGAATCTGTGCAGCCTGCTCCAAAGAATAAAGTCTCTCATTTATTCTCTTTTGCTTCATGCAAATAGAGAAAGGACAATGTCATGAGCACTTCCAACATGCCAGTGAATACACCCACTCACAGGTCGGCTGGGCCACCCCAGGCCCTCACAGCTTTAGGTCTACCTTCTTCAGCCCGCACCTTATGACATCTAAATCCCGGGCAGGTCCTCCCCACCCCGCACTTATATTCACAGATATTGTCTCTTTTTTATTCTGATGCAAAACTCAACCCTTTTACTACTGTCCAGAAAAAAAAGGGGAAGAAGAAAGCCCACCTGCAGCAGGTTCGCAGGAGGGCAGTGACATGACCATGGGTTTGGGAGCATGTGCCACAGGACAAGTCCGTATAAATGTGACCACTTATTAACAGCCCCCAAGCATAGTGACAGATGTGCGGATGGTGGGAGCACAGAGCCGGGGGACATTCCAGGGAGGGGCGCTCACTATTACCCAGGGGCAACCAGAGAATAAGACCTTCATTCAACCTGAGTGTCAGCAGAAATGTGGGATTTAGTTCTTCCTTTAGGAAAGAACTTCAGGAAGAGCGCCCCAGACGGAAGGGAAGGCGCCCGCCCTCTGGTGAATGGCTTAACCTTGCTGTATCGTAGCTTCCTGATTTGTAAAATCATAAGGATGGTGAGAGAATCAAGTGAGTTCAAACCCATCAAGTGGCCAACACTTGGCACAAGATAAGGCGTCAGTAAATGCAGCTGCTTTGACGCCATCATCCCTCGTATTCTTGTCATTGTGATATGGCGGCATGTGGCCAGAATGTCAAGTTTCTGAAAGGGGAAGGTAAGAGACAAGGGAAAAAGTACACAGAGCTCAGAGAGACAAAACCATGACAAATAGTGGACAAACAGTGCGAAACTGTAAATAAATGGGGAGCTTCCTGTGACAGAAGTGAGACGTGTTGTGTCCTTTTTTGTTCCCAGTAGACACTCAATACCTGTGGAATGAATGCATGAGCACCCACTGACTTACACATGTACTCCTCTGAGTTAGGACACCACGTCAGAGCCAGACGTGTGACTTAAATGTGACTTACAGAGAAACGAGGAAGAATGGGGACGAGAGGAAATGATTAAACACCGGGCAGATGTTCTTTGCTGGGGAAAGGCGGCCGGAAACGATGTTCCTTGGAAAAGCTCAGCTTCTGACATGTATCAGGAAACCAGAGGATATTCTCCCATTGAGGCAGCAAACTAATCCCTCCCGTGCTATACTTCCCTCCAGAGAGAAATCCCACTGATGTCTGTGCAGACACATCCTTGAGGCAGCACCCAGAAAACAATTATACAGCTTGGAGACCCTGAGGACGCATCCTTTGCTGGCTGACTGGCCTCTTCTCTTTCCTTCCTCTGTCCCCCACCTGCAGTGGCCACGTCTTGCTTAGCAGTTCGCTCCATGAGAAAATTCCCCAGAAGCACTGTTTGAATGTGACCTCTATGATGAGCAACAGCCCCCCCCCTTACTGCTCCCCACATCTCTACCCTGTCCTGGCTGCATGTTAAGCTCCGAGCAATTCAATGGTGTTCTGGGATGAAAAAAGAAAAAGGAAATAAGAAGAAAAAAAGAAAAAGAAAACAGGACTAATCTCAAACCAAGAATTCAAAACTACAGGGCACCAGAGGTCAAGATGTGGCGTTGAAATCTAAACTTTGCATTGACCTGGCCAAAAGCCTCAACAATAAAACTGGACTTTCCAGGACCTCATCCATTGGCAACTGAGACTATACCATAATGGGGTGAGGGTGGCTTGTCCTGAATAATAACGGAAAATAAAATACACCAATGTTCCTCCATCTCCCAGTTACAGATAAATTTAGATACATAAAAGCTCAACCGAGATATAAAAGTTTATGAAAATCATTCCAAAGCTTTTCATGCATTCACTTACGAAATATTTATACCATGCCAAATATTTGTTCCAAGCACTGTAACTCCCTGAAATGTTCTTATTCATCTTATGTCTCTCCGGATTAAGGTGGAAGATGACAGGACAAAGTGGTTCACACAGCAATAGCCAGGCCTGTTTCTGAATGTCAAGTGTTACCTCTGCTCTGCAGAACTAGCTTGTCTCTTGAAATAGCTCCATGGAAAAATGAGTATTGCTCCTTATTACGACAATTCTCAAAATCTAGGACAATGGTGGTGGGTCAAGAGGCCCCACGTATTCTTTCTGAGTCTCCTTTTATTTTTCCTTCACTGGATTTATTACTCTAATTCATACCTCCACCCCAATGACCCCCACACACTGTCTGCTCTGTAGCATGTTAGACAAAACATGAATACAAAACTTCGAGGAGGTTCTATTAGAATTTTCAATGTATTTTGCTAATCACTAAAGGATAGCAGCAGGAAAGTACATACAGATGATCTAAGAAGCATAAATTCAGCTCAGCACTCAGAGTCCAGCCCTCTGTCTCTTCCACATTCTGTCTGTTCCTCACTCTGTCAAAGGAAGAACCACATTCTTGCACCAACTCATAGTCACCCTGCCTGAGCTCCTTACTTTCTGCCTCTGTGGCTGGTTTCATTGCTGGGGGGCCACCATACAAAAAGTCTGTCATGCAGGAGCTGGTCTTCTATTTCTCTTCATGGATAGATGAGTATCCTGTTGCTGCTGTAACAAAACCACAAACTCAAGAATTTATTCTCTTGCAGTTCTGGAGGTCAGAAACCCACAGTGAGTCACACAGAGCGAAAATCAAGGTGTTGGCAGAATGGCATTCTTCCTGGAGGCCCGAGGGGAGACTCTATCCCTCCCTTTTTCCAGCTTCTAGAGGCTGCCCGCATTCTTCAGTTGTACTACTCCAACGTCTATTTCCATTTGCTTCCCTGACTCTGACCCGCCTGCTTCCCTCTTCCAAGGGCGCTTGGAAGAGGGCCCAGGATATATTCCAGGACAATGTCCCCATCTCAAGGTCCTTAGCTTCGTCACATCTGCACATTCCCTTTTGTCACATGAAGTAGCTACCATGCTTCCCTGAAAATAAGACCTAGCAGGACAATCAGCTGATATGTCTTTTGGAGCCAAAATTAATATAAGACCCGGTCTTATTTTACTATAATATAAGACTGGGTATAATATAATATAACATAATATAATATAATATAATATAATACATATAATATAATACATATAATACATATAATATAATATAATATAATATAATATAATATAATATAATACATATAATATAATACATATAATATAATATAATACTGGGTATAATATAATACCAGATATAATATAATACTGGGTCTTATATTAATTTTTGCTCCAAAAGACGCATTAGAGCTGATGGTCTGGCTAGGTCTTATTTTCGGGGAAACTCGGTAGGGTAAGCCTGGCAGCCCCAACTGTGAGGGCAAAATGAGCTTTTGTTAAGGCACTGCAATTTGGGGGTTACCTGTCAACACAGGAGAGCCTAAGCTTTCTGACTGCCACAGGCCACTTGCCTAGGTTATCAGGACGTCCGTGATGACAGCAAGTCACATCACCCTTCTGAGAGCAAGGAGTGTCCCAGCCAGCTGGCTTACAAGGCCAAGAGCACATCTCCATCCTCAGCACCCAAGAAGCCTTGATTAGAAACAGAGTAGGCAGGTCTAGATGCGCATGAAGAATTTACCTGTATTTATGTCCACCTACGAAGTCCAAAGAGTGATGCTCTTTTCCTCACTTTGTGGGAAAAATGGGGGCTTTCTCCATGTTCCATTTCTCCCATGATTTTTACCTAAACCTGTGGTGTCCACTACTGCGTGGGGAGGTTAGAATCACTTAGCAGATGCAATGTGATTTAGCACAACATGATATATTTTGTCAGTTTACATTGAATATATCAGTATTTCATGACATGTGCAAAGAAGCTCTGGTGTCATGTTCAGAAACAGAAAGCACTTTTATACCCACTGTGCAGTGAGCCCTCTCTCTGACACTGATGATGGCCATACTTGCTGCAAAATGCTCTTTAAAACCACTAGAATCACATCTGACAACCAACTTAAGTGGATTTGCAGCAACTGGGTTGAAAACAACGGCACCAAAGGCATGGATTTACTAGTGAACCTACAGACAGGATGCTAGCTTGTCTGGATGTTCATTTACCTGGAACCTGGATAGACTGGAGGGAGCTGTGCGTGCTGGGTTCTCAACCACAAAACAAAGCTGCCAGGGCCTGTTTTGGAGATCTACCTCTTCAAGCCACGTGTGGCAATTTTCATTCATGATAAACATATCAGTTCCTAAAGTGTGCGAGCATTTGATGTGCCACGCGGTAGAAATTGTTGAAGACGTAATATCCAAACAGTAGGCGCAGGGAAACAAACATCACCTTGCAGAATGCAGCAGTGCTCGTGCTACTGCCAGTGGTGTTTGGTTTTGTGTTGGGTCTTGAAGCTGTAAATAGAAAAATCTGGATTGTAGAGGCTCCCGCAGTCCGCTCACCCTTACTTAGAAGTGAACAGACTGCATCGGGCTAGAATGCGGTACACATGAGATTAAGTCCCAATAAACCCATCGTTAAGTTAAAAATGTTGTTAAGTTGAAAACGTATTCGCTACACCTAACTTAGCCTAGCCCACCTTATACATGCTCAGAACACAATATCCGAAACACACTGGCAATACGGTACACTGTAGAGTATCAGTTGTTTACCCGCGCCACCCCGGGGTTCATCGGGAGCGGCAGCTCGCTGCCTCTGCCCAGCATCACGACAGGTTCTTACTACTGCATTCTCACTCGTCGGGAAAAGACCAAAACTGAAAATTCGAAGTGTGGTTTCTATTGTATGTGTATCACTATTGCATCATTGTAATGTTGAAAAATTGTAAGTGGAACCATCGTAAGTCAGTGACCATCCGTAGTTCAGTTGCTGTCTTCCAGAAGATTTAGAAAAGCAAACGAGATATTTTTAAAATAACCCTATCTAGGATATTTTTAAAGTCACCCTAGCATGTAATAGAAGTTTCATAGTTGTCAATTTTTTTTTTTTCAAACTTTCATCAGATTCTCGTATAAAGACATTGGATTGAATCGTGGGCCTTTGGAAGGAGATCAACAAGGGCTCTAAATATTGCTTTAAATATCGCTCTTACCGTGTTTCCCCAAAAATAAGACCTAGCTGGACCATCAGCTCTAATGCATCTTTTGAAGCAAAAATTAATATAGACCCAGTCTTATTTTACTATAATATAAGACCAGGTATAATATAATATAACATAATATAATACCAGGTCTTATATTAACTTTTGCTCCAAAAGACGCATTAGAGCTGATGGTCTGGCTAGGTCTTATTTTCGGGGAAACACGGTACCTATTCCCTGAAAGGACTATCCATCCACAGAAGCTAAGTGTTATTATTGTCTGAGTCACTTGCCCTGAAGGAGCTTGTGATCCATCCAACGAGATGAGATGAACATACAAAAAGCGAGGGCAGAACCACACGCTCTGAAGAACACAGCGAAGGCGTGACCTGTGTGTGAAAGTATGAACGGCAGGAATTTAATGACTGAAGAAATCAATCAGGCTGATCCAGGCAGAAGGGACTTGACAAAGGATGAAAGGCTTGATGTGGCCCCTGGATGAGGCTAAATGTTGGGAGAGGCAGAGAGGAGAGAGGGTATGCCAGTGTGGGATCTGCCAAGGGGCCAGGTGGTGAGACGATGAAACGCAGCAGAGTGCTGTAGTCTCGTCCAAAAGCCAAGGATTATAGAACCTCAGCGTTGGGAGGAATCGTGCCATTCATGCGTACCGAACTTATTTATAAAAACAGCAATGGCGACTTATGGGGAGAACCGACTATGGGCCAGAAAGCCTGCTGGTGCTTTGTAAAGTTCCTCCCCAGTGCCTTGGAGTAGGTCTGCAGAAAAGGTCTTGCTCTCCCCACTGCAGCAATCGTGCCCACAGCATCCCTCAGAGTGGGTTTCCGTGCCCTGCTGACCCATGTCCCAGAGCAGAGGTCTCTCCTCACAAGTGCAGCAGCTCGTGCTTCTGAGGGAAACCTCTCTTTCTCCAGTTCAGTCCCACTCCCACCTCTCCTGGGCAAAGAAGCAGACTGGGAAAGCAAGTGGACTCTGGATCCAGACAGATCTGAAATTAAAGTTCTTTCAGCTGTGCAACTTGGGGGAAATGTCTGTATTTATGTCTCTAAGCCTCTGTTGCCCCGTTCTTGAAACTGACTTCCTGCTAACTAAGTGACAAGTGCTATGACATTTTAATGAGGTGATGATACATGCCATCAGTCAAATAAAAGTTAGTAATTAATATTTGACTTAAGCCAGCCACAATAAACGCAGGCCTCCTTCCAGTGACATTTCCTTGAGACAGATAAAATGACAGTAACCTTCCAGCAACCTCCCTGTGCAGGGAGGCTATCAGGAAAACCTGTAACATATGATTGGTGTCCCTGAACTGATTCTTGGTGACCACCTCCTTCCTTTCCACGTGTCCCCAACCATCTGTTAAATCCTTCTTGAATTTTCCCAGACACTTAAGTCAGGTCCACTCGTCTGAGCTCTTTTCTCTGAAAGTCAGAACCCGTGCCCACTTCCGGTCTTTTGTGGCATGTTCTCTGTGCTGTTTCTAAAGTTGTCAATGTCAGTCCCAGCTGTATTTTCCATCCGTTAGTTCCTGAGATGTAAAAGGTCTAGACCAGAGCATTTTCATCCATTTGTAGCCAGGGCTGGATTGCCAGGAAAAGCCCACGTGGAGGTCCACACTGGCTGGCCAGGACTTCGCTACCCAAGGTATGGTCCAAGAACCAGCTCCCTTGGCATCCCCGGGACCTTATTAGAAATGCAAAATGTTCCTGGCCCACTTTCTCTCCTCTTCCCACCCACTCCCCACCCTAGACCTACTGAATCAAAATCCGTATTTTAAAATGATCCCCAGGAGATTTCTGTTCACTGTATAGATGGAGAAGCACTGAACTAGAACAGTAATTCTCAGACGTGGCTGCATTTGTAGAATTAATAGGGGGATTTTTCAAAAATGTCCCGTGCCCGGCCCCTATCCCTAGAAAATCTGATTTAACCCATCTGGAGTACTGCCCAGGAGTGGGGTACTTTTTAACGGTGCATGCAGCAATTCTACTGTGCAACCAGGATTTGCACTGCCCCCCCCCCACCCTGCCACAACCATAGCCCCTCCATTTCAATGAGCTTTGCCCTACATACCAGGACAACACTGGGCCTGCAGCTGGAGGTCAAATGGCCACAGCTGTGGAGAGAGAAGTGCCTCAGGAACTGGGGACCTAGAGCAGCTTGATAAATATACCCTCGTAAACATGCGGAAGTTTATACAGTCTTATTAAAGTACAGTCACATGCTGTGTTTATAACGACAGAGTTGCCAAAAAATGGGCGTCAGTAAAACAAATCGTATTGTCACAATGGTTATTATTATTGTAACAAAACTTTAACATTTCTTACCCCTCTGCCAATGCAATCACAATGCATAATGCATTTGCGATTACTTCCAGCTGTCTCCTCCTCTATGAATGGGGACGTTTCTGTGCACACAATATTCAGACGCTGTGTACATTTGCATGATAAGCAGCCATCTTCCCATTCATGAGTAGTGGCTCATAACTGGGGATGGCCCTTCAGTGGCCACCCTGGATGGCCTCGAAACTGAAAGGAGGCCCTCTTCCTGAGCCTCCTTAGGGCCATACGCTTGGGTAAATAGGCATGAGCTAAGGCAGAAAAGATCTTAAATCTCAAGGCCTCATTTCAAGTTCCTGTTCTGCCACCAAGGTCCTGGTAAGCATGGTGAACTGTGTGACTTTATCTATAAATGGAGGTGGATATACCTGTCCCGACTACCTGAGTACTACTGCTGGGCTCACATAAGTGAGTGCTTAAAAATGAGTTGTATAATAGCAGAAGATTATAACAAGTAATTGTTACTGAGCACTGTATTAGCAGCAATAGTAGTGACAATAGCAGTGTTATCACCACAGAAGGAGGGAGAAGAATCTATCTTCAAGCCTTTTATAGTTTCCTATTTTCTTTGTAGACAGAGAATGGATGTAAGGATGGATGGATGAATAGGAAGATGGACGGATGGATGGATGGATGGATGGATGGATGGATGGATGATGGATGGATGGACTCCTGGGTGGATGAGTGGGTGGGTGGATGGGTGAGCGGATGGGTAGATGGATGAATGGGTGTTTGGGTAGATGGATGGATGGATGAATGAACAGATGGTGAGTGGAGGGATAGATAGATGCATGCAGCCCTGACATGCAACCCACCTCCCACCCTTACTACTTGGCCTCTCATAGTTTCAGGTCAATCACCTGAGTGCCTTCTGGGTCAAATACTACCACTTTGGTATGCCCCGCAAGGCTGTCCTTTCCACTCTCACTTGGTTCTATTTCCCATGCTTTCCCACTGCCCCATCGCCCGTGCTGTCAATTCTCCATTCTTTGGCTCTTACTGTTCTTGACTCTGGATACCAACCTAGGTGCGAAGCCCAGCTCATAAGACTTCCGTTTGGAAGCCTTCCCTAGTTCAGTCAGTCCAAAAGGATGGCTCTGTTCTCCTCCATCATAGTGGTAACGTTGTTTGCTTCTATCTTACAGACTATACCTTTCTACACACACGAATGACCCCCTTACTTAAAGAGAGGGACAAGCCTAGCAGTTATTAAGCATCTACCTGTGCTCCCTCGTGTAGTCCTAACAACAACCCTGCAAGGAACGTACTCGTATTATTATTTTACCAAAGCAGTGAAACAGTGTGGGACAGAGCCAGGAGTGCAGTTTCCAGGCTCTCGGCCTCACGGGGAAAGGAGCTCACTCGGGTAGTAAACGGCCATCAACTGTGATTGGATGGCCATCAGCTGTGGCTAGCTGGCCGTCAGCTGTAACCAGTGAGCCATTGGCCACTAATATAAATGCTGTGGCTACACTAGCAGAAAATGGGGACTAGCAAGAATATGGTGGCTGAGAGAGCAGGAACAGATTGCAGTTAGCACGGCGGAGTGTGGCAGAGTTTGGATTGCGGATTCTGTGGCTCCTGCCTCCTGTGTCTCCAACCCAGGCGCCAGTGAGACTATAGTGGTATGACTCCCCTACCTACGGCTCCGTGGGTGTTCCTTTTTGGCCCAGCCACATCCTGCGTTCTTATGTGGGGAGCGGGAGCAGGAGCAGAGACCCCGCAGGCCGCCCCGCATGACACATGGTGCAGCGAGCAGGGTCTCCCGCACGACACACAGGCTCTAAGAGGCTGACACACTTGTCTGGGGCAGATCAGTGGTGGAACTGGAATGTGAACCCAGATTTTCTGACTCCACATATCTATCATTCTCTCCACTACAGTCACAAAGAGCGGCCTCAACCTGGAGGACACTGGTTACATCACAGCTGATCCATCTGTAAAATGGAGGCAATTATGGTAGAGGGGCTACAAACCATGAGAAGAGTAATTGGTCGATAAATGTTACTTATTATGTTAGTATCACTCTTCTTCATCTGGAACTCCCACCTGCACGGTGCCCTACACAAGGGAAGCTCCCAGTGGAAGCGAAACATTCTAGTTTTTGAAATTCAAGTCCAAGTCCTGTGATCAGATTCCATGGAGACCTCACTAGCTGGTCAGTTAATTAGAGAAGTCTGTTAAAGAGGAACATCACATACACCTTAAGAACTTCATTTTAATTTAAAACACAAAATGTACTCTAATTTACCGAACGCTTGCTTTAGGGCCCATGCCTTTTCTTTGAGTGTGGAGTGGCCCCATCATCCGGGCTCCGTAAACCACACCATAATGCAATGTCTATGGTTTCCAGCTTGGTGTTTTTGGGTGTTTTTTTTTCAAGTGTAGCAAGAACATAGACACACCCAGTAACCAGCCAAGTACCCCATACTCAGAATCTTTCCCAACCGTGACCATATTCCCCTCACCCACCCCAAATCTTTAGCCTTATCTGGCCTGCACCTAATTTGACAGCAATTTCTGTAGAAATTTCCCTTTATAACATCTTTTGAAAGCTTTCATCTTAAGTTTCATAGAAATAACTCCATTCACATTATTTCATTGGCTTACATGAAATATGTAGTATTTAATTAAATTAGCTCATTATAATAACAGGAATAGCTGAGGCAAGGACTGGGAACAAACCAGGTGACGCTCGGTAGGTGAGCAGATGACCAGGTAGGAGACACATGGGCAGGCATGGAGACAGCAGCTGGGCCAGAGGTGGTCAGCAGGCCCTGTGCTGCCACTGGGGTGTTTGGTGAAAACTGACGCTGCAGTTAATTCAAAAGACTGAGTGCAGTTAGCAGAGCATCTCCTCTCATTTACTGGGGTCCAGTGGAAACAGCGCCGGCTGCAGATTTCTTTAATTTCCCTAGCAAACTTCCAGTAGAGAGAGAGGGGAGTAGAAAGAGACTAAGTATGTCTCTGGGTCTCCACCTCATCACTCAACAGCTGTGTGACCTTGAGCATGCCTTCCTTCCCCTGGCTTCAAATGACCATGTCACTTATCTTGCTGGGAATTGAGTAAGATGATACAGAGAAGGCATCAGCAGCACATAGTAGGTGTTCCCAAAACAGGGGTTGAGGCTACAATTTTAATCCTTGGGGTTTCCCATATCTCAACTGTCATGGAGTTGAAAAAGATGTCTTAGCTGCCTCCTTCCCCCTCCAGAACTAAGAACCGTTTTCAAAATTAGCATTTACAAACCCCTCCGATCCACAAAACCCCAGACTTACCACTTAATCCTGTTTGCACTTGCAAATTGTTTTCCTTTGAATTTGAAACAAAATGCACACGTGCACATATACTATTAGGACCTACTACTATATACAAATGGAAGGTCAAATCCCACTGCACCCTCTCTGGTTTCAGGCAACACTCCTATTTTAATTGCAAATCCATAAGCCTCTTTTGTGAATTGCATTTGGTTTTTAAAGGAAGAGGGGTGCATAAGTCACAGGATCACTCCAGAAGCCACATCACAGAGACATTTCCTAATGCACATAACCGGATAACATGGTAATCGAACCAAATTGGTGGCAAAACGCTTTGAAATCTTAAATAAGATCTAAATCACAAGTGTTCTAACATTTACAGTTTATAGAATTTCTTAGCTTAAGTCACACTGAAATGCATTCTCTTTGTTTTTCATTTTGGCAGAAACAGAGAGTGACTTGTGAGCTAATCTTTTAAAAGATGTTCTATTGGAGTGAGTTGTAATAAAATATGCATAATACGTACTTAATTAAATGTAACACCTCTGCTAGAAACTGCTTCAGTGAGATATAGAAATATATTGTAATCCATAAAATGCATACGAGAAATGAAATGAAGCAGAAGTTACCTTTATTGTCAGTTGTTATTTCTGAAATGGTCTAAAATTGAAGATAATGATTACTCATGAAAAAGAAAAAAAAACCTTATCAAATGCAAAATCAACATTGTTGGTGGCATTTTCTGACTCATGGGTGGATTTGTGGGCCTGGAGAGACGCCTAGACATTGTAAGTCACAAGAATTATAATTAACAAGAAAAAATTACTCATTTATTTACATTCCCATTTGAACACTAGATAAATTATTTGCTAAAAGCCCCTTAATGATCCCAAAGTACATAATTATCTAGTACATTGGTCCCACTTTCAGAGGATAAAAACTATTTAAAAAAAAAACACAACTTTTTCCCCCAAAACTGTTCCCTTACAACTCCTGCTAGACATTTCTTTTATAGTTTTTAAAAGTTATATTGGTTTTTTTAAATATCAAAATATTTTATGCAAAATATTTCATTTTTAAAAAATTCACTCTCGCTCTCGGGAGAATGTATGTGCAATTGTTAAAGATGCACTGCAGATTGCAATAAATTCCGAAATTAACACTGAATATATTTTCATATTATGTTTACATATGGATGGGTTTTTTTTAGACTCCCTATCTTTTTTAGATTTATGAAATTCTCTACAATAAGATTTTGTGTGAGTATATTTAAATTTCATATGTGTATATATTTATACACACACCAGAGCAAGATTACATACTTGCTTTAATTTCTCCCAATCTTAAAAATTCATAAAATATTTAAGCTGTTTCAGGACCGGAATAGAAATGCCTCAAACTGTTGTTTCAAATTACATCCAACCTGCACCTCCCGTGCTAATGAATGGGGCAGCGTAACTCTGAGGAATATCAATCAGAAGGAATCAATGCCCGGCGGCTCAATGGTTAACCTTGTCCTCTGCCCACTCCCACCCTCCCGCGCCCTCCCTCGACCTTAACTACAGCTGCTCAGAAAATGACTCATTGGTCTCTTTCCTCATCGCCTGTCATCCGATTGATGAAACTTCCAGGCGGGAATAAAATGATCAAAGGGTGAGTAGAATGAATAATCTGTAAACTGTGGCAAACAGCTAGGGGTCAGTTGATTTAAAGGTTTCCGTGGCTTCATTCATCCATTCAACAAATATTTATTGAGAACTTAGTATGTGTGATGCATTGGCTAGCGGTTGGGACTATGACAGTGAACGCATTGAACATTTTCCCTGCTTTTATAGTGTTCGCAGTACAGGAGAGAGGCAGGCTCTAAAACATATAACCACAGGATTAACAACAGCTGTGAAAAGTCACATAAGAAAAAACACAATATGGAATGAAAATATATACCTGGGAGTCGTAACCTAGCCCACCATGGAAGGGTGGTCAGGGAAATCCACTCAGTGAAAAGTGCCCCTTGCGCTGAATAGAACAGGTAGAGGGGCAGAGTAGAGGGGGTCCTGCAAGAGACACAACATGCACGAAGTTCCTGTGGAAAGCAGAGGCTGGCGGCATCACGGGAAAGGGGCAGCCCCTGTGCCTGGGCACAGATACCAAGGGGCTGTGCTCGGAAATTAGGTAGGAGAGAGAAGCAGGGACGCTGACAAGGCAAGTCGGAGTTTGGATTTGATCCTGGTTGCCACTGAAGGGTTGACGTGGAACTTGACCTGGTGGGTAGAACCACCCCTTCACATTACAAAGCTTGTCATGCCAACTGTGGAGGACAAATCAGAAAAGTCAAGAGTGAAAATGGGGACACTGGCCTAGGGGCCACTGCAACGTGATGAGAGTTGACAACACAGTGGTGGCCAGGAGCTGGAGAAAGATGGAGAGAGTTGGGAACAGTCCCTTCTTCTGGAAAAGGCCGTCTGGGTGTAGATCAAATACACTGCTTATAAGCAAAGGCCATCGAAAGGGTTACAGAGTGAATGTAGGTACAGTATGCCAGCCTCACCTTAAACTTCTGTTATGAACTCAATTCGCCATGTTGAAATCACCCCCAAAAATGATGTTGAAGTTCCCCCCAAATTCACACATTGAAGCCCTAACCTCTAGTACCTCAGAATGTCACTGTAGTTGTACATAGGTCTTTAAAGAGGTGATTCAATTAAAATCAGGCCATTAGGGTGGGTAGTTCAGTCTGACTGGTGTCTTTATGAGAGGAGATTGAGATCCACAGAGAGACACCAGGAATGCCAACACAAAGGGACAGCCACATGAAGAAGCGACAAAGAGGACAGCTGTCTGCAAACTGAGGAGATAGGTCTCGGAAGAAACCAAACTTCTGGACACCTTGATTGTGTACTTCCAGCCTCCAGAACAGTGAGAACACACCTTTCTGCTGTTTAAGACTCTAGTCAGCAGTATTTTGTTATGACAGCTGGAGCTAACTAATACACACACAACCTCGTCAGAGTGAGATTCAGAGTCTAACATAAATAGTGGTGACGAGGGCTTTTCTGCATTAGCTCCCATGTGGACCAATGAGGCTCCTGAGGGTTATGGTCGTGACATTCCAAGAATAAACAGCTGGGATTTCTTTAGTGACCAATGAAAACAGCATAAGTGTGTCCTTGTCAATGAATTAAGAGAAAAAGTTCCCTAGCACTGCTACAGATAAAGTACTAATGAGAGGGAACCCCAAGGAAGGCCTGGCACAGCTCCGACTCATGAGGGAGAATCAGAGGTAAGATAGAGAACCTTCCAGTTCTGATTTCTGACATCATTGATGAGTTTTGCCTATTCTAGAATTTCAAATACCTGACCTAAACAGGATGTGCTCTCATTTCTCAGCACACTGTTGTTGAGATTCAGCTGTACTTTTGTTTCAGCAGCTCATTTCTTTTCATTGCTGAGTAGTATCCATCCAATTGTGTGACTCTCCCACAGTTCATTTGTTTTCCTGTTGATGGACACCTGGAATGTTCCCACTTGGAGGTTATTTTTAACAAACCTACTATAGGTACATTTTCTTGCACAGGTCTTTTTGAGGACTTATGTTTTCTTCTTGCGTAAATATCTAAGAGTACAATAGTTAGGTCACAAAGACGATGTATATTTAGTTTAATAGGAAACTATCAGACTTTCCCCCCCCCCCCCACAAAATGGTGGCTCCATTCTGCATGCTCACCAAAAAGAGGGAGTTTTAGTTGCTCCACATCCTTGGTAACATTTGGTAGTTTCCAGTCTTTTTAACTGAAGATTCTAATCAGTGTGTCGGGGGATCTTCTGGTGGTTTTAATCGCATTTCCCTAATGACTAATGATGTTGAACACTTTTCATGTGCTTATTGGTCATTCATATAGCTTCCTTTGTGAAGTGTATGTTCAAATCTTTTGCCCATATTGTTGTCACTTTTAATTTTCAATGTGCCTTGAAAATTCTGAGATGATAAACAGGCTGCTGGATTAAACAACGATCCAAATACATGCATGGACTTTTGTTCAAGAAATCACTTGTGAATCCACAGAGATGGGGTAAGAAACAAGTCCTAGCTAATATATTTTCAAATACATGACTTGTCATTCTATAGGTGGCCCCAGTATACATTTTTTTAGACGCTTATCCTGGAAAGTTTCAAACATCCACGAAAGTAGAAAGAAAAATAAAACAAATCCCCATGTAACCATCATCCAGCTTTAACAATTACCAACATTTTACTGACCTTGTTTCATTTATAACTCCTATTTGATTTTTGCTGGAGTATTTTAAAACAAACCCCAGACATGATATGATTTCATCCATCAATGGGGCACCATTTCGACAAATAGAATGTAAGTTCTTCATTTAGGCTCTTTATTTGGTTATAATGCTAGAAGCAGGAGCTCTTAATAGAAAGAGGGCCACATCCAATTTTGGCCGATTAATGTATGAAACTATGTGATTTGAAACAAACTTTCATGCTTAATTTTAGCCACAAACCCCATATTTCAGTAATGCTGCCCCATAAAACCAATTGTTGTCCTTAGTCTCTCCAAATGGGGAAAAAAATAACGTATACATTATTTGAAAAACATATATCTAAAAATCAAGTTGAAAATTAAGATTCATTTACTTTAAGAATGATAGCATGTATTACTCCTTATACCGCATACATAATTAATAGTTATTTTTTAGTTTTATGGGTTTACATCTTAGAAAGAAAAAATAGGATTCAATGTTTCCGTATTAAATAAAAATTGCATCTCTTCAGATATCCAAAAGTAGAAAATATAATCAAACAAAATGCGTCCTTCCATTCTTCCGTAGCAGCTTCTCAACCTCGGCACCCCTGGTATTTGGTCCTGGTAATTCTTTGTCGCAGGGGCGTCCTGAGCATTGTAGGGTGTTTAGCAGCATCGCCGGCTTGTGCCTACTAGGTGCCAGTTTCCCAGTGGTGACAACCAAATGTTTCCAGATATAGCCAAATGTCCCCTGGGTACAGGGTCCAGGGGCAAATCACCCGTCTTATAATAATGACTGTTTGGGCATCAGCAAATCACTCGGATGAATATCAGTCTCTCAAAACCTTGGCTTCCTTGCCTGATAAACAGGAATAATGCCGCAGGAGAGCATGCGAGTGTGAAGGGAGCGTGCAAAGTGTTAGGTGCTAACAGACCCTGAACTGGTTACGATGAGGTCCGGCTCTGCCTTCGGCATGGGGGCCGAGGGATCTATAAACAGCAGTGAGCAGTCCAGAGCCCTCCTAATGCTCATGCGGAAGAGAAGAAATAACTGGGGTTGAGTTCAGACCACACCCTCAGCACTGGGTCAGGAACTGCAGGGACTCAAAGGCACAAGACGAAGTCCCTGTGCTCTAGGAAGCAGACACGGTGGCTGGTGACCAGGTCTATGAAGGCAGCTCGCGCAGCGCCTGGCGCACAGTAAGTGTTCACCGTATCAGAGGATGGGACTGAGGATGGAGAAGAGCTAAGTGAAGAGACAGAGATGATGGATGACATTAAAAAGGAAGACGAGCCAGTGCCACATGGTGCGAGCCACGCTGACAGGAGGTCGGAGAGTCTACAGGACGTCAAAGCCAAATAAGGTTTGCATTAATTAATTAATAAGTGGGCTTTCTTTGTGAATTTTTATAAGACTTTATTTGAGCCGAAGTGACAACATTGCTGGGAAGCGAAGTCTCAAATGCTCCCAATAAGTGGGCTTTTAATGGCCCCCTCCTGCCACTTATTGCCTGTGTGGTTTGGGGCAAGTCACCACACCACTCTGGGCCTCAGTACTATCTCCTATCAAACAAATAATTATTCCTACTTACAGAATTATTGTGTATCAGTGTCTAGCTCTGTGTTTGGAACAAAGAGGGTCCCAAATGTTTTCTGTTAGTATTTACTAATATCATTATTATCATCTCAAACCAATTACATAGGTGCTGAAATGATCCATAATCACTGTGATTCTCAGTGATTAGGAACTAGTCAGTGTTAACGGGAACATTGAACGGGGATATGAAGAGGGAGATGGAAAGAGAGAGGAAGGAAAGAGAGACAGGCCAGCCACTTCATCCGTCCCGAAGGAGAGATGAAACCTTACAGGAGCTGCCATGCTTGGAAGTGAGCGGTAACATACCTGGGGCAGCAGGATGTGGCTGGACCAGGATCCAGGGCAGCTTTTCAGACTCTGTAGAGACATCTGGATTTCTGAACAGTAGGAATTCAAAATGGCCAACAGAAAGCTTAACTTTGGGGCAGATTTTAAACCCAAGTCTTGTGGGAAACCAAGAAGGCACAGTAATCAAATGAAACACGTGCTCTCGCCATGGCCTCTCTTGTCTCTCATGTGATCTGTCTGTTCTGTTCAGGGCCTTTAGAGGGTCCTCTGCAAGCCCAGCTTTGAATTGTTCTTTTTAGTCTCAGTTTAGCCTCTTGGAACCTGTGGTACTTAGTACAGTACCAAGGAAACTCCCCATCTAAAGTGGGTGCCACCTCTATAGGCTATAAATACAATGCAATTAGCCTCTCGAGTGCCTTATTATAAAATATACGAAGGACACCCACATGGACTCACAGTGAGGGGATGGGATTTCTGTAGAGAGGCCTTTTTCTTTAAGGTTGACTTTTTGTAG
Source organism: Rhinolophus sinicus (assembly GCF_057876585.1). Taxonomy (NCBI): domain Eukaryota; kingdom Metazoa; phylum Chordata; class Mammalia; order Chiroptera; family Rhinolophidae; genus Rhinolophus; species Rhinolophus sinicus. The sequence continues at coordinate 195,511,987 of NC_142503.1, read as the reverse complement.
AATGCAGGGGTAAAGAAGACCCATAAATAATAAAACCCATTTCAGGCAGCAAATTTGGGCATTACTGTTATTATCTGACTCTCCATTCTCCAAGTCCTGGCTTCACCACGTAACCATTTCGAGCACCAACCCTGGTAGCAGCTATCCAAATACATGCACAGAGGTCTTTGGTAACGCATACGTCTTAGAAGTAAGTTGTTATAAAGAGTGTAAATGCTACTGACTTTGGGAGATGTAATCTGGTGATATTTATTAAATTTTAAAATGCACATACTTTTTGGCCCAGAAATTCCACCTTTGGAAATCCATCCTACAGAAACAAGAGAAGGAATCTATAAGGACATATGTGCATAAATGAGTGTGGAAGGCAGAACTGTTTGTTGAGGCAGGAACCCCCAAACTCTGTAAACTATAGAACATCCATCGATAGTGAAATGCATAGGTGTGCTAGGTTCCATTCACAATGTGGAATATTGTGCAGCTATTTTAAAAATGAATTAGAACTGTGTGAGTTAGAGTGACGTGTACCGACTCGAAGAGTTATTGTGAAAACAGCAAGGTGAGGAGGATCGTGTATATGATTGTTTCATCTTTAGAAAAGAAAAACATGAAATTAAAAAAAAAAAGGAAGGTGACACGAAAGAAAAGGGGGAGGGAAGGTAGGAGGGAGGGCGGGAAATGCCTTGTTCTCATCCAAATCCATTGTCCCACCCACTCCAGCCTTGCTGAAGGAGCCCCAGTTTCCTTTGTACATTTATATTCGTCGGGTCCACTCAGGAAAACAGACGCCACTCCTTAGATTCTAAGCAGGACATAAGACAGTGAATCGGTTTTACAGATGACAGAAACTAAACAGAGAAAGCAAAGGAACCAGAGGTTAGCAAATGAGGGAGCCAACCGTCCTCTGCTCCCCAGGACAACAGAAACACAGAGGCGGGGGGACAATTAGACCTGAAAGCTGAGGCCCCATTGGGAGCTTCAAGGAAGGAAGGAGAGAATGCCTATTTCCTAGGTTTATTCTGTACTAGGCCATTCATAACAATACAATGATAATAATAACACAATTAGTCCTACTTCTTATTAAATGGGAATTTTTTATTTTGTTATTAATTATTCCTATTTATTAAGTACCTACTCTGTGCCAAACACTGTGAGCTTCTTACAAGCCTCATTTAATTTAATCATCACAAGGATGGTTGTTTCTTCATTTTATAGATGCTGAAACCGAGACCCAAGGAGGTGAAATAGTTTGTCTACTGTCACACACCTAATAAGTAAGAGTCCAGAGGTTGAAAACCATTCCACCCATTGCTAAGTCCTCTAGCATGTCACCCATCGCCCCTGCTAATCTAATTATAATAAATGTGCACTGAAAAGATAGATGCAGTTCTTGTCCTGACACGTGCTGCAGTCATTTTAAAACTTGCCACAAATTCTCTGACACTGTTCCCTCCATAGGTGGGTTCTATGCAACCGCTGCTTGAGTCTGAATGGCCTTGGGACTGTTTCAAATGATAGAGTAACAATGGAAGTGACTCCACATGACTTCCGAGGCTAGATCATGAAAAGGCCGTTCAGCTTCTTCCCTATACACTGGAATTCTCACTTTTCGAGCGTCAGGCTGCTCTATAAGAAGCCTGATGACTTTGGGGCCACCATGCCGTGAGGAAGCCCAAGCCCCATTGGGAGGCCACGTGTCGGTTGCTCAGGCTGACAATCCCGGCCAAGACCAGTTTTCCAGCCCTCCCAGCCCAGTCACCAGACACGTAAGTGAAAAACCTCTAGACAAGTCCACCTCCCTGCTATTGGGTTCTCCTCAGCGGAGGCCCCACCACTGTGGAACAGAGAGGTGTCTTTTCCAAGAAGTTCTTCCCAAATTGCTGACTCATGAGCAAATAAGTGATGGGTTTGGTACGCGGCCATTGATGACCAGAATACTTGGTGGCTTTGGGCAAGTCCTGGAAGGTAGAGGCTTTCAATAACTTTTCTATTGAGTAAATGAAGGAGAAGTACAAGTGTTAGTCCTGCCTACCTAGAATGCGTACATGCGAAAACACCTGGCAAAGTGAGCAGCACTGCCGTGTTTCCCCAAAAATAAGCCCTAGCATGAGTTTTCAGGATGACATCCCCTGAACATAAGCCCTAATGCATCTTTTGGAGCAAAAATTAATATAAGACCTGGTCTTATTTTCAGGGAAACGCGGTATTACATGTGAGGTTAGCTTCAAGGAACTGCCTGGGAGAAACCATCTGCATTGTGATTCCTCATATTTTTAAGAGAGAAAGAGCTGGAACACAGCCACTGAACCTTCGGGGGCTCAGTCAACAGTGAGATGAGAATGTCCCTCGGAAACTGACTTCTGCAGCCTGATTTGGATTCCTGAGTGGAGGGGCCCTGGAGCAGAATACCCTTTAAGAAGCACAAGGGACGTGGAGTTTCTCGGCCAAGTCTACCCCCTGTTGTAGACAGTGACTTGGCATCCGGCAAAGAGAGAGCTCCTCGTATAGCAAACGCACAAATAAATCTCCCTGGATAATTAGAATCATAACTGAAAGTCAATAAGCCTGCTTTGCAAGCCCATGCTCTGTGTACTGGATGGACATAGGTCAACTGGCAGGGCCTAAGGGGTCCACCAAGGTCCATGAGCAGAAGAGAAAACCAGGATAAGACCTGCGAGGACCTCTATGAACCAGAGGCTTAGTGACAGCCACTGTGTTTGACTCTGGTTTGTTGTCCCGAGAGTCAGCTGTGTGCCAGGCCCTTCCCTGGCATGTAATAAGGTAGATGTTGTTAGCCCCTTTGGGAGAAAACAAGGACCAACAGAAAACCCGCCCAAGCCCATTTTCTAATAAGCGGCAGGGCCAACGTGTGAGCCCACGTCTCTCTGCGGTCCCGCCGCCTGCAGCATTGTCCCTCTGCCTTCTTCTCCCTCGGACCTAACTACCAGAAAAGGGTGACTTTAGAGAAATAAGACCGGCGGAAGCCGGAGTGGAAGAGGTAGAAGAGTAAATGGAAGGCAGAATGCTGACAACTCTTTCTAGAGCTATGGCCGTGAAACGGGACAGAAACATCAGGCTGCAGCTGCAGGGGACGCGGAGTAAAGAGAGAGATTCTGTGGTTAATTTCTGGGTAGGAGAGACCTGGGAATCTGGAAGGGCAGGAGACCCAGCTTTTAAACAAGCTTATGCAGCTCAAGGACTGATCCCAAACCACCAGGGGCATCAGGAGATGGCCATTTTCATGGGACAGACACTTGCTCACAGTGAAGGTTGGATTGAATCCAATCCCAGTGCTTGCTTATGTTTGGGCAATCTCAGAACCATTGGGATTCGCATGTTGAAATATTTTTATTTAAAGTTTAGAGGTTTAGGACTATGTTGGGTCTGGCCACCTTTAACCTGTAGGTAACTTCTTTTTTCTTTCCTCAGAAAGCAGTTCTTAGGAACACATTGCATATCAGCGTAAGTTTCAACACACAAAGTAAAACAAAAAAGCCCCTTAATCTATTTGGGCTAAAACGGGAGGCCTATTTTCATTGTAAACAGACTTTTTTCACTTGCTTCATGTCTAGGTAATACAGCTAGACAGAATGAACATGCCACACGAAGCTACACTGTCCTAAAAGTGCTCTATATGGCAATTTACAGGCCAGATGGGCCCCTTCCATCCACAGTGCAAACCTGGGGAAAACGGCAAACAGGAAATTTGGTTACACCCCCTTCTGTCTGCTGGCAAAAGCTCTGGAAGGATCTAGGACTCTTCATAGTGTGTTAGACCCTGATCGGAAGGCAACCACAGCAGCAGAGAAAGCGCAGGAGACCTTGATTCTACACCTGTCAAGGAACATTTCCTTGAACTATCATTTCATCTCTCTGAGCTTCATTTTCCTATCTGTAAAATGGGGGGAAATCATTGCATTGCCTTCTTCACTGGCTGGCCTTGAAGATCAAGTGACAGAATGAATTCAAAGCAGTCAACCCAGTACCAGGGACATACTAAGTCCTCAAAAACAATACAGTGCTCGGTCACCTGGATCCCACTCTGACTCTCCCAGGCACAGGTATTTTACAAGGACTGTCATTTTATCTCGCTCAATGCGTGAGTGAACAAAGTGATGGAGGCTACATGTCAACCTCCTGGTCTGACTGGCCAAGGTCCAGGCACAGGGTCATTTAGTCACAAACACCTCAGTCAGAACCTGGGGCCTGGAGAAGGGTGCAGACAGACACTTTCATTAAAGAAATGTTGCCTTCTCGGTACCATTTCCTCTGACGCCAGCAAATTGTCTATAATTTTCTTCTCAACCCTCCATTTTCCATATTCTTACTTAATACCCTCCAAAAATGGGCATAATCCTTTCCAATTAGACTACCTAACAGGTTTTGGGTGATAACCAAATGAAGTAATAGCTATTAATATATGTTATAAACGTGTTAAAAAGGTAAGGGTGGAAATCTGCTAAAATAAACAGGAGCTAACGTTGGGAGATAGGTTAATAGATCACTTACTTTTTTTGTATAGTTTTCTGTGTTTTACCAAATTTATCATCAACAGTATATGTTACGTTTATAATGAAATGCAAAGATTGATTTAAAAGTGCTTGTGACATAATAAAATCCTACAAATATATAAACACCAATATTTACACAGAAAAAAAATGTGGTATCGGACTAATATTCTCAAAGATTTAAACTACCTGTTTTACTCAGGACCACCATGCACAGGTCCTCTGCTTGTAATCAACACACCCCAGCCTGTGGCCACGCCTGCCTGAAGGGGCGCCTTCCTCTAATTTGCAGCAAGTCTCCAGAGGTGTGCCAGCTGTGCCCTTTGACTCACCTGGACCATGAGCACCCTCCCTGCCCTGTCTTCCACTCAGCGGCACATTGCACCCTACTACTCAGAGATGTGTGGGGTAAGGTCTACTGCCGTGAAATGTCAGAAGGACGAGAAAAGCCTTGTCCGAATGAGGCATGACCACAGATGATTTTTCCAGGCTGGAAGCCTTGCTGCCAGGTGGAGAAGCAGGTAACAGGTTCCCAAGTGACTGCGCAGCAGAAATGAGGGCAGACTAGTGACAGTGGGGACGGCGATGACCGGTGGCCTGGGGAATTGTGGGTCACCTGGCAGGGAGAGAGAGAGACGATGAAGGGAAGATGAAACAGGAAGCTCAAATGGTGAGTTGGAGCCAGGCTAGGGGTTCCCGTGCGGGGCTGAGGCTAAGACCAGCCTCAGTGACTGCAACATGAACTCAGGCTTGGGGACCTGGGAATGTGTCCACACACAGGAAGGAGATGAACAGAAGTGGGACTAGCTCCCCAACAGCAGAGCTGAGCAGAAGGGGGCTGGCCAACTGTCCACCGTCTTGCCTGGGCACCAGCAGAGCAAAATAAAATGATTCCACCATAGCTTATGGGATATAGATACTGCCCGAAACAACATCATCAATTACAAGAGGAATAAACACTGTAAGAAATAGCCAAAGAATGTCACGGGTTCCTCCTATTTGACAAACTGTTCAATCTGTATCCTATTCCGTGAGAGTTTAGATGACAGAATGGACAACATCAAGGAAACTGTTACCCTTCTCTGGGCCTCATCTGAAAATGGGAGACGATAACCTGATGCTCTCACCTGTGACTCTGAGCCGAGAACAGAGGTGGGGACTAAAGTGTTTTCTGCAGTCCCATCCCCTTCCGCCCAAAGCCTCTGTCCCTGGAGCCACTATGTACTTTGTTTTACACTCACAGTAGGCGCACAGATTTCTCTATTCTGAGCTCCAATTTTGAGGGGAGGGAGGGTGGGGAGGGTCAACACAAAAGATTCAGCACAGAAATACCCTATGACCTTTCACCTCTAAGGTGGATCACAGAAAAACCTATCAGTGACATCTCCTCTCTGGGCATATCCGTTGAGATTCCTTGGTAACAGGCACAAAAGGGACCCTGGCTGTATCCCCCACAAAGGAAGTGTAGGGACCTGGTGTGGCTGTCGCAGTGGAAGGAACAGACTCAGGAAAGAAAGGAACCAGGGTGAGTCTCAGGATGCAGTAGCAGGTACCGTGGGAACATGCTGTCATTTGGATGATTCTACTCCAGCCGCTTTTGTCCCTGTCTTGGCTCAGGGTGGGGAGAGGGAGAAGAGACAGAGAAAATCTGACTGGCTCAGTTTGGGTCACATATCACACAGGGCGGGGAAGGGGCTAGTGACAGTCCAAGATGACCACCTGCAATGGATGGGGGGCAGTTCTCCAAAAGGAAACAGGACTGCTATTCCCGAGAGAAGGAGAAAGCAACTCACTGCCTGAACACTGACTGAAAAATGTCTCAATGGCACAGGTTCCGAGTGTGGCTTTGGAGCCCGTGTGTCACAGGCTGTCAGTTCCCATGAAATTACGTCAACATAGAGGAAAAGCTCAACGTGTTGACTTCACGGTGTGATGAATTTTATTCAATGATCTCTCTACGAAAGTTTGTAAGAAAAAAACCTACTCCATTCCTAGCACAAAAAAAGTTACCAGAAACATGTGCCCCAAAGACTGTGTGGTAATGACCATCAGGAATTCCCCCAGGACAACAAATAGGGAACAAGAAAAGCTTTTCCGAGACTGGTCAGGCAGGGAGGGAGGCAGAGGGCTCCGGCGATAAGTTGGGCCACATTTTCTAAACCACGCTTGTCAAAGTTATCCAGGGCACTCATTACCCTAAGGGTAAGAAATTAAACCCTGATTTCATCTCTTAGTTTTTGTGACTCTGTGCATGTCTACCTTAATACTGCAAAATCTATATTTGGATGTTAAAAAAAAAAAAAAAAAAACTAGGTTGGATGGGGGAAATAGGCAAGATATAAAATAGTTACTAATTTTAACACATTTTTTATAATGAAGGCGCTGCTTTGAAAATCTTCTGTTTCCACATATGTGGATGATTTAACTTGACTTATTAACTTCAGTAGAACGGAAAGATGTTTTTACTTCTGACAACTCCTGTGTTCTGAACGTTCCACAGCTCAGCCCACAGCTGTTACTGCGTGACCACGAAAAGAACCACCTTGAACCAATTTATCTCTAAAATTCCGGGAGGTGTGCAAAGGGGCTCTGCAGACACTGCTCCCCAGAACGCATTGGGGCCGGGTGGCCTGTCGATCACCCAGTCACAGAATAAGCTTCTCGAAGGCACAGCCTCTGACACTGGAATATGAAGGACAAAACAGAGCTTGGCAGCTTCGTTGCGTGTTAAAAATGTCTGCAAGTACCAACAGAGACCACTGAGACCTCAGGAGGTCTAGCATTGCCTGAGGGGCTGCAACCAAATGACACCAGTGCTCAGCGGCGAGAGTTAGAAAGAAACAAGAATTCATTCCTGAAAATGAACTTTTCCCCATCATTTGGATGTCTGTTCCTGAAAACTCCTGGGGAAGGGTGTTCAAAGGAAATTGCGCCATCTCATGCCTTGTCCGAAGTCCACTGAAACCACCTCAAGCATTTTCCCGACTACAAGAGTTTATAACAGAGTCAAGAATGACATGAGTTTGATTGACACCCATTTCCTCCGGAGCCAAATCCTGACCTCCTGTGATATTTTGCTGGAGCTTGCAAGTTGGGTCGGAATTCCCTGACCCTGAGGAAACCTGCGTAATCCCAAAGTCAAGGCATGTCCTTGGTGGCTGCTCGCCCGCCCCCACCCCCCAGCACTGCAGCTAGACAGGAAGCACCCTTTGGAAATGTGCCTGCTTGTAGTGAGGCAGAACTAGTCGGACCCTGGGGTGACCACAGCAGACGCCTGCTCAGTGAGCTTCTTGCCAAGGACCCTCCACAGACTCCTAGCATTTGGACAGGTGAGACACACGGTGCTAGTGACATGCTGATAGCCCACCGTCCTCAAGCCCAGGTGATGGCTCTGTTTGAAAACAGTCCTGGCAACCCAGGGCCCCAAGGACAGGAATTCTCTCTCCAGAACAGCACCTTCTCAGAGCCAGCCTCTCAGGGTCTGGTAAAACAATGAACACACTAATGGATGAATGCAAACGTGAGTAAATGAACAGATAAATGAACGAGGGATGAGGCAGCCAGCTCTCTCTGCATGTGTCTCTGACTCTTCTACGAAAATGGATTTCTCTGGAGCTTCTTCCTGCTGCTTTATTCCAGCCCCTGAGCCTGTTGTCTATGTAGCACTGCTCCCTTGGGACAGGTCACACTGCCCCCTTGGGAAGCCAGGCCTTCCCTGTGAGGCTGGGCAATCGGAGAGGAAGAGGGAGGGAGTGGGGTTCACCCTCAGAAATCAAAGTGATCTCCCCTTGTCAGGGGAGAATTTAGTATCTAAAGATCAAACACTAGAATTCAAAGAGGTTTGCAAAATTGCACACACTTGGCCACGTCTCCAGAGTTAATATTTTTGTTCCCCCACCTTCTCGAGATGATTATCTATAAAACACATAAAAAGGAAAGGGGTCTGTGGGTTTGTTGCCACTGCAGCAAGGAAGAAAGAGCAGGTAATGAGGTGACGGGGATGTTACAGTGGAGAAGAGAAGCGCTGGGCATATAACAACTTTCTTTCAATGAGTGAAGATCTGACAGAGATCACAGATTAAGGTCTCAAACTCAGGTGGTTTCCAGGGCCAGGTGGGTTAGCTTTTAAGTACCAGGAAATCTGTCCCTGGGGGAGCCCTGCCTCCTCCCAACAGCGTCCACTGCTACCTGGCACCAGGGTCTTTGCAGCCAGAAATCCAGGTGATGTTAAGAACAGCACTGACCTCAACTTTTAAAAACTCACGGGCGGGTCCAAGTTGGGAAGCCAAGACAGAGCTGGTACCCTAGGTCCACACTGAAACTCAGGTGTGACACCTTTAGAAGAGACTCATGCTGCCTGGTCCCAGAGGTCCTACTGGGAGCAGAAGATGCAGCTAAGAAGAGGCACATTGGGGTTCAGTGCCAGGAAGCTCTGTCTCCCAATGGAACTCAGAAGGCAGACTGTGAGCTTCCCATCACTGGAGGGGTCCAATCTGAAAATGGACGACAAATTGACTGGGAGGCAGGCTAATGACTGAACTAGGAAATCTCTTCATAACAACACAGATTGCATTGGTTCTCATCGGGTGCTGACACATAACTGTAACAGCTCGGTTCTGTAACTCACCTTAGTGGACTTGGTCACCATTTCCCAAAGAAACTACTCAGTGGTCCACATAGAGTAAAGGCTAAGATTTCACATTATGTTCAGACCCTGGAAGGAAGACCTGTGTGGTCCCAGGCCAGGGGGAGGGGTGCAGGGCAGACTTGGTGGGGGAACAGTGGCAGCCACCACGCTGGCCCTGAGGGTTTGGTAAGTACCCAAGGGCCGTCCGAAGTCAGTGAGACGAGAAGGTGGACTCAGCTCAGATTTGCACTTGGAAAGATCCTTTTGACTACAAATGGGGCCATGAAGAGACTGCTGTCATGAATCTCGACAACTGACAGGCTGGGGCTTGATTGTCTCAGTCTTTTCCCACCTGGTCTCTTACACGGAGCCTCCTGCACACAGCAAGTGGCATTAATGTTGCACAATACAGTACAAGAGGGCCAACTGGACTCCACCCACTGTCACTCACTTGGACATGTGTCCCAGCACGCTTCTGGGCCAGGCCGTCATCACCTCCCCCTGCCACCGAATAGCTTCTGACTGTTCTCTCCGCTTCCAGCCTCGCCCTGCTGCCCACTCTCCACCCAGGAGCTAGAGACGTGGGAAAATACATGCCCCTGTCCAAAAGCTCCCCAAAGTCTCAGGAATCCTGCCTCACCTCCCGCTACACTGGCTTCCTATGGTCGCTCCAACACCCCACGCATGTTTCTACCTTGGGTCCTTGCGTGTGGGGTTCCCTCTGCCAGTGGCATTTCACACTCAGGACCCCACATGACTTCTGTCCCTCGTTTCTACCCTCAGCCTTCTAGAAAAGCTGTTCCCAACCAACCCTACCTCAAATTGTACCCCCCAGACCCCTTGCCCCAGTTTCTTTCTCTCCACAGCTCTTAGCACGTTGGACATTATATTCATACGTAGATTTTTATCTGGGATCTGTTCTCGGTCATCAGAACATAAGCAGGGACCTTATGTATAGCATATCCCTACCACTTGGAAGAGCGCTGCCCACAGTAGGTGCTCAATGAATATTTATTGGATTAGTTTGGGAGCCAATGATTTCAGCTGGGCTGACACTTGTCTGCAGATCATATTAACATAATTATTGCATTAACGTATTGAAGAGGCACAGAAGAGGCTTAACCAACTTAAGCAGCAGCTATTTCAGGCACCTTCCAACTTTCATGAACACTTGAACTGTGATTCTTCCTATCTATTCTTCCTTAGTTAAGACATCTACATACTGAAGAGTGCCTAATGTATATGTACAGTTTAATTAACTGTTATTACTAGTAAAATAGCTGTGTTCTAGCTCCCAAAACAAAAACATAACAGGCACCCTCAGTACCCCACCCTCGCCAACCTCAACCTCATTTTCCCCCAGAGAGGTACCCACTGCCCTAAATTTTGTGTTAAACCTATACTTGTTTTGCTTTAGGGTTTGCCAGCTGGATTCGTGCCCCACACAATAGACTATTTATTTTGCCTTTTACAACTCTCTATATAAATGGAACCGGTGCATCTTTTAACTGAGTTTCTGAGGTTCGTTCTTGTTGCAGATGTGCTGGGGTTCACTCCTGCAAATTGCAGTGCCCACCGTATGCGTCCAGCACAATCACTCATCTACTGTGTCTGTTGGACCTGCTTGTTTGTATCTGTGAAAGAGCTTCCCCTCCCACGTGACCATTTCCTGCAGCTGAAATGATATATGGAGGAAATACCACTTTCCAGCTCCACCATCCACGACAGTGGTTACTTAAATTTAAATTACAATGGGATAGAAATTGAAAAATCATGTGCTTAGTCACTACAGCCATGTTTTAAGTTCGCAGGAGCCACATGTGGCTAGTGGAGAGGCAGATTTAAAAGATTTCCATCATCACAGAGAGTTCCGTTGGGCAGCTCACTAGAGTACAAAGGTAGGAATGAAAGTGCTAGAGCATGAGCAATGGAAGTCCTCAGCTTTCCTAGGCGTACCAGGCTGCTCACCCCGGTTTACACCCTCGCCAGCAGGACCAAAGTTCCCGTTGCTCTGTGATCATACTTGTCATTTTAATAATCTATATCCAAGTATGTCCATGTTCTCCTCCAAGTTTGCCTTCTGCTTTGTATCTTTTGCCTTAAGTTTTGTATCTCGTTTAAGAAAATCCCCTCCCAAGGGCATGAAGATATTCTCCTGAGTTGTATGTTGTGCCACTTATATCCTAAATCCCCTTAGAACTGAATTTTTCTATGTGGTATAACGTAGAGACCCGTATTTCTCTATATAGATACCCAGTTATCCCAAATTACCCGATTTGATCATTTCGATGCTTACTTCTCAATGCCTACCCTGTCATAAATCAAGTTTCCATGTATGTGTGAGTAAATTTCCGGGTTCTCCATTCTCTTCCACTTGCCCATTTGTCTTTCCTACGCCAGTGCCTTGATTGGTTTTTTAGAACTTCGGGTAAGTTTTTCTGTCTGTAAGATCAAGCTTCCCCATTTTATTTTCTTCTTCCAAAATGTGTTGCCTCTACTTGGCCATTTTCACTTCCATCTACCTTTAAGAGTCAGTTTGTTGTCTTTAAAAAAAAAAAAAAAAAATCCCCTTGGCATTTAGATTGGAAATTCATTGAATCTATACATCAGCTTGGAAAATTACATCTTTACAATATTGAGTCTAACTCTCCAAAAATAGATCTTCATTTAGGTAATTTCTTTTTTTTTTTTTTCAGTAATGTTTTATAATTTCCTCCATAAGGGGGCTTATCCATATTTTATCAAATTGATTCCCTGAAATGTTGTAAATTTTTCACTATGCATAGATTTTTGCCTATATTTCCTAAGAGGTTTTGATGAGGAAATGCCATCGACTTTTGTATATTGTGTTTCATTCTATCAATTTTATTAACTTCTAATTAATTCTCATGATTTATTTGTGGATTTTTTGAGATTTTTCTACGTAGAGAACCATGCCATCTTCAAGTAAAGAGAATTTTATTTCTTTGTTTCCAATCTTTATACTTCATTTCTTTTCCTTCATATTGATAACAACTTCAGCACAAGGTTGACGGCAGTGGTGACTGTGGGTATCCTCTTTTCACCTTGTTCTAGACTTACAGAGATTGCTTTCAACATTTAACCATTAAGTATGATGTTTGCTGTAGGATTTTTCAGACGTTCTTTATCAGATTAAGAAAGTTCTCTTTGGTTCAAATTTGGTTAGAATATTTTTTATTTCTTACGAAGAGATGTAGAATTGTACTCAACATGTTGTCTGCATCTATTAAGATTATCACATGGGTTTTCTCTTTTATTTAGTTTATGTGGTGAAGGCCATTGATTTTTCCATTGAAAGACCAATCTTGCATTCCTGGAGTAAACCCAACTTCTTCATGACATGTATGTTTTATATGTCGTTGGGTTCATTTCGCTAAAAAATTTTGTCCAGGATTTTTGCATCTAGGTGAGGAGAGTTTCATAAAATGAGACAAGGATTGTTCCTTCCTTTTCATTCTCTGTAAGTTTGTATAAGGTAAAATTATTGGTTCCTGCAATATTTGATAGACTCCCTTCTCAAATCATCTGGTTCTACTGCTTTCTTTGTGAAAATATTTTTAACCACTGATTCAATTTCCTTAATGGTTATAGAACGATTTCCTCTTGAGTCAGTTATGATGTTACATTTTTTCCTAGTATTTCATTCATTTAATTGAGGACTTCAAATTTATTGGCACATATGTTTTATTCATGATATCCTCATCAATTTAATCTCTGCATCATCTTTTTATTTCTAAAATCATTTACTTGTGCCTTCTTTCTCTATTTTTCTTAATTAACTTTGAAAAATTTTGTCTATTTTATTAATCTTCTCAGAGAATCAACTATCGGCTTTGTTTGTTCTCTCTTATTGTATCTTTATTTTTCTATTGCATTAATTTCTTCTCTGACTTGTACTCTTTCTGCTAGTTTCCTTGGGTTTAATCTGCTATTCTCTTTCTCTGTTCTGAGATTAATTTCTCGTTAATTTTCAGTCTTTTTCTTGTCTCATCTAAGTGCATGTCCCTCTTCTTACTGCTCTAACTTTATTCAGTATACCATGATGTAGCTACATTTGCTGCCCAACAGCTCTAAAGAGTTCATTGTTTTCTTTTTACTTACATTGTGTCCCATAAATTGTTCAGAAGTGTAATTTTCAAATTTCAAGTATATGGCTTTTTCGAGTTATATTTTTGTTATTCCTTTCTCAAGCCATTGCAATCTGGTCAGAGATGGTGGTCCCTCAGGTGCTGTCCTTTGAAATAAGTCGAGGCTGCTTTAGGCTAAAACCATGGCTCTCAATCTGGACTGCACATTAGAACCACTTTGGTAGATTTAAAAGTCCTGATGCCCGGATGTACTCCATTCCAATTACATCAGAAAGCCTGACATGACTCGCTTTTAAAACACCCCAGGTGATTCCAACATGCTGCTCTACTTGAGAGTCACTGGCATACACATGTGGTCAATTTTGAGACTAGCCCATGTGCATTCTTCCATTTGGGTACAAAGTGGTACCAAGTTCTAAATACGTCCATTAGATCCCTATTGTCAGTTGCTCACATTTTCCTCTTCAATCAATAATTAAGAAGGGGGGTGTCTGTGGCCTTGTCGATTTCTTCTTGTAGTGCTATAAAATTTTCCTGTATAGTTTAAGCCTTAGGTACATGTTATATTTTATATCTTAAAACCATATCTAAAATTATTATATCATTCTTAAAGCCTTTCTTTGTATAAAATGACCATCTTTTAACTCTACTAAGTCTATTTTGTCTGATATTAATATAGGATATCAGCTTCGTTTTTTGGGGGGGGAGTTAATATATATATTTTTAATATTCTGTGTCCTTATGTCTATTTTAAATATATGACTATCTAATCCTTACTAAACCCGTACTAAGCCTGAATGTCAGTTTAGTATCCATTTCTACCTGGTCACATACTAAACTGCCTTTTAAAAAACATTCTAGAAGTCAGACTCTTTCCTAATTTGAGCTAAATTATTTCAAATAGTCAAAATTACAACATAATATTCAGGAGACTTCCAAAACACATGGTCTCAATAAGCCACGTTCCCCCAGTTAGAGGACCTGGAAATAATCACTATATTATGAAATATTACAAGTGTGACTCTCCATCTCCAACTTGTAAAATCATTAAACTCCTTAACCAACTGCAAAGCTATTAAACCTTTCAAAAAGACAGATTTTGGTTAAGCATTAAAAAAAATCAATGTACATATAATCCTCAGTGGCTGAAGGAACGAAGCATAATATTGACCCTTTTCCGGTGGCACCCTCTCTGCACCGGGCTTAGCAAGTTTTTGGAGGTCCCAGTCTTCATTGGTTCACCTCCTCAAGCCTGGGGGGACTCAGCGGGCTGTGCATGAGCTTTCCATCAGCTGCTGGGAAAGTCGCTGGTAGACTTATCTTTAAGGATACAATTAGCGTGTGAGCAGGCAAGACTGTGTTTAAGAAGTCAGAGTTCAGACAATTCCAAACTTGAAAATGCTTTTACGTGCCGTCATTCAAATACTTCATTTTTTTTTACAATTAATAAATTGTTTTCAAGGCACCTGTTGCCAACACCTAATTTTCATTGAGCAGTTTTGTAGAGAAGGTGGCCAAGTGTCAGTGTATAGTTCCTGCTTGATGTTGCGTATAATTTTTAGGATATTCTGAATGGCATGTGCTAATTATTTAGTACAATAGCTAATTTTATGGCTCTGAAAGACTGTAACAGAAGGGCTGTAATTACTTATAATAGGAATGTCTCGTTTTTTGTTAAAACCAAAGTGTGGGAGGCAAGAAAGAAAATAAAGGATAATTTCACACTAGCCTCGGAAGAATGAAATAGTTAATATTTTCAGGACTTTGTTACTAGTAACACTGGAAGACTAACCATATGTCCTAGACTTCTAAGGAAAACACTGCAGCTTAGCGAAATTTACAGCAGTTTCTAAAATACGTGTTTAGATTTTATTTCCCGAAGCAGATGAAAATCCTTAAATTGCGTCTTGCACCAGTTTCCAGTATAGCACAGATCTTCTTAAGAAACGGGGGAAAAAAGTTTTCCAGATTCTCATTAGCTAGAGGGGCTTCTTCGAGGTTCATGGAAACGATGATAATGCACCCTGCCTGAAGGTTGCCTGTTGCAGTGGGGCGCACATTGCCGAGGAGTGTGTAGGGTTTCATTCAATCCTCACGACAGCTGAGAGAGGAAAACTGAGGTTCAAAACCCTTTGACAGTAGTACCAAGAGTTTAAAACTACTCACGCCTTCGACCCAGGAGCTCCACTTCTAGGAATCTATGCCCCCAAATTAATCATAGATGTGGTATACGATTCATGTATCACACAAGGACATTTTCCTCAGCATTTTTACAATCATAAAAAATGGGAAGCCATCTAAATATTGAGAGATGGTTTATTAAATTATGACACGCCCAACCCAGGGATCTCATGCTATCATTAAAATTATATTTTAACGAATATGTACCAGGAAGGGGAAATGCTCATGACTTAGTACTAAATGTGTAAACCAGGACAAAAAGTCACTATGCATATGTGAAAATTATATTATCTATGAACATAGCACACACACACAAAAACGACTTAGAAGGAACACATCGGAATGTTAATAATTGTCTCTGGGTGGTGAGTTTACAGATAATTTAAATTTTTTCTATAGATGTTTGTGTATTTTTTATTCTATAATAAACTTTTTCTATTTCCCAATAAGAAAACTAGATATTATTTAAAAAGGTAAACATTAAAGAGTCATACTCTAATCAAAGGCAAATAATTGAGCCAGACCCTCAAACCAGTCCAGTGCCCACTTTTTCCAGAATCGCAAGGGTCCGTGCGCTGTTCCTGTGTGCACACCCTAATGCTTCTTTCATTATTTGTCTTCATTTCCACATCTCCCAGCACTGTTTCCCCTAATTCCAGCCCTTTCTTTTTGTATCTACCCTTCCATTCCCTGTTCACTCTCTTTTCTCCACTCTGGTCCATTCAGAGGTCTAATCCCGCCAGGCTGGAGAACCCAGAGTCCAGGGCTCGGAAAATTGTCTTAGAAGAGCGAGGCCTGGTGGGGGGGCGGGGTGTGTGAAAAGCATCATTGCACATCGAGGTGCCTGGACTCCCCCCTCCACTCGTCCTAAATGAGTCACATCTATTCACCAGGAGCAGCCCAGATCCACATTATTAGTCTGACCGCAAGGTCACCTCTAACCGTGAAGGTCAAGAAATTGAAAGCGAACTGCCTGGCCACAGGATTTCAGATTGACCCATATCATATATCTGAATGGTAGCCGCACAGGGCACAGATAGACTCTGGGTGTTGTAGCAATGATGTGAGCTGATGGGTGTACACCAAGTGCTCCTGGTACCTGGAAACCAGAGTGAGAAGGAGGAAGCTGAGCAGTGTTGTTCGGGACAGTGGGCAAACCTCCTTGCTGTGGTGCCCTGGGTCAGCCACAAGCTTCTCTGGACCTCAGTTTTCTCGTAGGTAACCTAGGAATAGTACCTACCCGGTCTGCCCCGTGGTGTACTCGGGTAACACGTACTGAGCACCTGCTGTGTAGCCGGTACGAGGCACAGAGCAGTGGACAGAACAGAGGAGGTTCCTGTACCCACGGAGCTGGCACTCTAGCAAGAGGAGAGTGACAACGAATACAGAAACAGACAGGCTGCAATGGCAGGTGGCGATTGCCACGGAGAAAAGCGAAGCGAGCACAACGGAGAGGGCCCCACGGTGGGGCCGGTGCCTTTTCACGGCACGAGGGCGATGAAACCTCGATTAAGTAAGAAGCACACTTTGAAGGCGGAACTTTTTTCTATTTATTTGTGTTTGGAAGGGAGAGCAGAAAAGGGTTCCTGATGAAGTGGGTCAGGCAGATAAGAGAAAGAGGGAATCATGGTATTTGGAGCAGCAAACACCAGACCATGAATGAGAGCAGCTTACAAACTGTGAAGTACCAAACAGCCAATTCAGCCCCGAGCGAAAAGCCCTGTAGACGGTATCTGTTCAGGGAAGCTTCACCAAATGATCAAGACTGTCCCCACGTCCTAGTTGTCGCCTGTGAGGTGACACTGTTCTGCTCGACCATAATGATGATGGTTATCTTGCCCACATCTGTACATCACTCTGCAGGTTTCCAAACACCTGCCCCTCCACTTTCCTATTGGATGCCCCCCGACCCAGAATGCCCTACCTGAGGCTTCCTGCAACGTGGCACCAAGGGGTGGGTCTCGCAATTCCGAGCATTAGTTAATTCAAAACTAAGTATTTATTTCTCCTGTTTTCTTCTACTGTCCAAGAAAAAGATCTTTGTATTGTTACTTCTTCTCATTTGATTTGACGTTGGTCGAGTGCGTGGACCGGCACTCAGTTGATTAAAGGAGAAACAACAGAAATGACTGACCTTGAATTTTCAACCTAAGCAACCTGCCCACATTTTATAGAAAGGAGCTGATGGCCCAGAGTTCAAGGCCAAGCTGAGCAGCAGCAGAATGTAACCTCTTCTCCAAAGGCAGGACATAGGACTGTCAGAACGGACATGATTCTGCCCAAAGAGTGGCCACTGTGATCAGCTTAAAGAACAGGGGGTGCCACAAGGGGGAGATTAGCAGCTTTTAATATGAATAACCAGATTTCTAAAAGAAACTTTTCATTATTTCCTCTATGACCTCTTTCCTTCCTCTTCCTATTTAGTACAGAAAAATAGCACTGCCACCAGTATAAAAAAAATCCTTGTCTGTAACCACCAGCATCTAGATTTCATTTTCCATATCTTTCCCAGAAATCACAATCCATTTGCTTGCAAAAATTACTCTGAAAACTTCAATTTTCTCCCCTGTTTATGTCTCCCCATGTTCTAAGGTTGCATTACTTGTTGCTAATAAGATTGGTTAAGCCAATCAGTTAACTGTTTTACTATCAATTGCTACTTATTGTGAACAAGCCTTCAGTTATTATGTTATTTAAAAAGCATGTGGTAATGTGCTTCTGAAAAACAGCTCTACGGAATAGTTTATTAGTGTATTAATTATATGACTTTTGAACCCCCAAACAAATAATGATAATATGAAGTATGTCAGCCTGCTTTCCAAATGCTGAGACTGTGAAGTTTCCTAATCCAGCGTGCCAATAATATACATAAGTCTGTTTTGTGCGGCCGGCATCGAAACTCGCAGATTCACTTCCAAATAGCCTTAATATTTATTGTAATGCCAAAGTAATGTCAACATTATTTACAGATTACGAAAAACAATTTAAGGCTTGAGCAAACTTGCTGTTGGACTATAACAAGTTTTCTAATCACAGAAATATTTATTGTGAGGCAGTGGCACACATACTCCTGTTTCTGATAACGAGCAAATACGATTAAGTTTTAACTATTTTAAGTCTTGTCAAAATATTTCTTGGAAGGACTGGAATCTTCCGATGTACTGAGTAACACTATTGATTATGTTTTGTAGTTGGTAGAACCTCACCTTTTGTATCCAAAATTTTACAGTAAATTGTTAGCTTTCCGGAAGAGCAAATAAATCATTATACTAAATATAGGCTGTCAGGTTAGTTTGGTTCTTAGCACAACCTTAAAAATTAGGCATCTTATCTGTGCTTTTTGGAGTACTACTTTATTTAGCAACACATTAAAAGAAAGACTTTTTGATTAGCTTGGTAGGAAACAAAGGAAGTGAAGCTGAGAGACAAAATGCATTAAAGCGTTTTTAAAACTACACAACTGTGTATGTTAAAAATGGGCTCTGTTTAAATATGTTGGGCTTTCTTCTAGTGGTGCAAGTCTGCGGAAAGTGTTCCCAAAAAACTATCCAAGCTGGCCTGTATAAGAAAACCAGTTTATTTCCAAGATGGTTTGAATGACATCTCCGCCCAACAACTAAACCAACTGGTCAACGTCAGAGACATGTTAGAATATCCATGTCCACTACGGTAAGTTTGACGTGCTCGAATCCACAGAACCAGCATCTCTTCTTCCTTCCTTTGACTTTACCATAATTATTTTCATGTTTGTTTGTTTTGCTTCTTCAAACCTCCAGAGTCACATTCCTTAGCATATAGTTTTCACTTAGTTCAATTCTTCTTTAAGACAGTCCAACCTGTTCAATTTTAAAGATGTCTTAATTAGTCTAATCCTGATTGGGCTCTTTCCAAAGCTCCTGTTGGCAGTCAGATTTCAATTAGTATTCCACTTCCATACTGCAAATGCCCTTGCTCAGACTTTTTTTTTTTTTCTTTTTTTTTTTTAACGTGCTATGTTGGATGCCACCTCTCTTCAGCTTTATTCTGCCTCAGAAATGATACGGCTCCTAAAATGTTTCAAGGCACCGGGCACACAGGACAGTTCTGGCAATTACTCTTTCTTTGAAATTGTCAAGAAACATAATTCTGTTAACCAGTATCTCGTTCCCATGATTGTAACCTACAAGTGGACAAGGTGTGCACAGTCATCTTGCCCTTCAAAATCAGGCATCAGACCCTTTCCTTTATGGATGACAGAGAGTTTTAACCAAGGACGTGGTTATACAGTTCTGGCTTAGATTTATTAAGCAGCTAGTAAATAGGCTTTCAAACACTCTAATACATTCAGTCCCCACATCAACCCTGTGAGGTAGGCATTATTTGTGCCCATTTTATAGATGGACATACCTGGAATTCAGAGTGCTTAGCTGGTTTGTCCAAGACGCCAAAGACATTTGAGATTAGATGGTCTTCCACTTGACCATAACAATGTGACAAAGTAAACAAGTATAATAAAAAAAGAATTTTTTAAGATAAAGTAAAAATACAATACGCTATGTTTATTCACCACTAACTGAAAGATGGGATATTGAACTTAACCAAATGTTTTGAATAACTTTGACTATTTGAGAGAATGCTAAGGCTTACGTCCATATAGCCTCTGTCTCTATTTTTGAGTCAGATGGCCTGAGTTTCAACCCAAGCTCCATGACCTTTGACAGATGCACCTAACTTCTCTAGAACTCAGTTCATTCATCAGTAATCTGGCGGTTGTAACAATGCTTACCCCATAGGGGTGCTCTGAGGATTCCATGAGATAATCTTTGTAGAGTTTCTCACACATTCCTGGCACATATGGGCTCTTGAACAAATGGATACAAAGCTGTAGACCACTGTTTCTCAACCCCAGCATTACAGACCATCTGGACTGGATCATTTTTTGCTTGGAGGGCTTTCCCGCGCACTGTGTGATGTTTCGCCACATCCCTGGCCTTTACCCACTAATCCCAGTAGCACTTCCTCCAGTGACAACCCAAATTGTTCCAGGCATTGCCAAATATCTTCTGGGGGACAAAGTGAACACTGCTATGATTTGATGTCCCAAAGTTGCCTTGTCCAATATGGTAGCCACAAGTTACACATGGCTATTGAGCACCTGCAACGTGACTAGTGTCACACAGTGAAATAGCAGTCTGGATATGTTGGATGAAATATAACATATTACTAAAAAAGTTTTACCTGTTCAACTTATCTTTTCACTGTGGCTACTAGAAATATAAAAATTACACATGTGGCTTGCCTTAGACTTCTGTGACACAGTGCCATGATAAAGGCTTCAACCTCACCTTCTGGAAGATCACGCCAAATGGCTATTTCAAGCCGGGACCCTCATTTCTAACTGGCCACCAGATATCTCCAGTTGACTGCGGGCTCATTGTCAGTGAGATCAGGCTCACCGCAAAAACCGTATTCCCTCCATCCCACCTCCATCCTTGGAGCCAACTTCACCCACCCAGATGACTAAAGCTTGAACACCTGTCACTCTCAACTCATCCCTCCCACTCACCCCCCTCACACATGATCAAAATCCACACCCTAGTTCCCAGTGTCAGTGTTTCTAAGTATTAAAAAAGGAATAATCAAAGCAGTGTTTGTGGAGAAAAACTGGAAACACCCTAAACACCAATAATAGGGGACTGACTGGTCCAGCTCCATGATGCAACACCATGCAGTTATTACAATCACAGGTAAAAATATTCAATAGCACAAAACATGCTCACAATACACACAGAGACGGACTAGATCAGGACGCAGTACAAAAAGTATGATCTTATTTTAGTAACAAAAGTATAGCTTCATATTCACATGGGTGTACGCATGAAAACGACTAGATATATTAATAGCAGTTTCTTGATGGCTGGTGAGAACACAGATGAATTTCAGTTTAATTTGATAGTTTTGTTTTGCTCCCAAGTTTTCTAAAATGAACATATATTAATTCTACAATGAAAAGAAAAAGTGTATGTTGCTGTCTTCATTGTTATAAGGCATAATCCCTGTCCAATTTACGGGTTATTTTATCAAAGTAGTACGTTTGTGCCAGTAAAGGTTGCAGAGTAGGCGAACACTGTGCTGGCCTCCTCTCAGGACCACATCAAAATTACAACTAAACTATAAAACAACCATCATTGAGAATCACCTGAAGTCTTGCTGAACCGAAGCCCTATAACTAAGGACATACAGAAGAAGCCACCTTGAGACTGGTTGGAGGGACAGAGACACCCATGTGTGACCATTACAAATTGGGAGGGACATCTTGGCTGTGGAGGACCCCCCCAGAGGAGTGAGGGATCCTAGTACCACACCAAACTCCCCCGCCCAGGGTTCCAGTGCCAGGGAGACAAGTCCCAATAATTTCTGGTTGTGAAAACCAGTGGAGACTGTGGCTAAGTGAGACAGAGGGTGGCTGCACTCCCAGATGCTCCTCTTAAAGGGACCATACATGGACCTATTCACTGACAGACTCACTCGCTCTGAGCCCCAGCACTGGGGCAGCAGCTCAAATGGCACCAGGGACATATAGGGAGGAACTGAGTTGTCTGGCTTCAGGGTAAGTAAGTGCTGCAGGGGCAGCTTTCTCCCAGATGGAGGAGCTGGTGGAGCCATTGTTTCTTTGCTGAGCCCTCCCGCTCTGTGCATGCAGATGCTGGTGGCGGCTATATCTGAGTTTCCAGCAACGTAACTAATGCCATTCATTCACCGTGACCTGAGGATTCTGAGACCATGCTCCACTCAACTTTCAGGCACACCCAAGCTGCTTCCAGGGATTTTTTGGTACAAACCTCAAACTGCTTGTCTTGGCTCATGCTGCAGACTTTCCTAAAGTCTCTCAAAGGTTCTCAGAACCCAGACAAGCAGCATCTGTGTTCAGCATGTCCTGTACCTCTGGCTGAGCAGCCCTTAGCCTGGCACTAGAGGCAGTCGGCCTTAGTTCGTGCCTTGGCCTCTCATGGTACCTCCAAGCACAGCGTGGGTGGTGGTCATCTGCAGATAGCTTTGTGGCTCATGCCAGGTGGTCCGGGACAGGGCACAGGATGCAGCTGGACTTAGCCTGCAGTGGGTCCCCTGCAGGTGACTCTGGGACTGGCACACCCAGTGGCCAGCTTTAAACAGAGCTGGAGCATCACCCGGCCACCTCCAAGCACGACACACCCAAAGGGCACAGTGGGCAGGCACCAGAGCCCTGCTAAAGTGAACCCTGCTCCATAGGGTCAGCCCCTCCACAGCAGCTCCTCCACTGTAGTCACAGCCAGTCCTCTTAACCAATGATCCCAAAAGTCAATCCCTCCCATTCACATGCAAACAGCAACCAGGGCTCAACTACAACAGGAGGTCACACACAACCCACACAAGGGACACACCTGGAGCACTCAGCTCAAGGAGACAGTGCCACTGGGCCCCACAGGACGCCTACTATATAAGGCCACTCTACTAAGACCGGAAGACATAGCAGCCCTGCCTTATATATATAAACAAACACAGGGAGGCAGCCAATGGAGAGACAAGAAACATGTCCCAAATGAAAGAAAAAAACAAGGCTCCAGAAAAAAGAACTAGACAAAATAAAGACAAGCAATCTACCAGATGCAGAGTTTAAAACACTGGTTATACAGATGTTCAGTGATCTCAGGGAGAACTTCAACAAAGAGGTAGGAAATATAAAAGTGGAGATAGAAAACATAAAAAAGAACCAGACGGAAATAAAGAACACGATAACTGAAATGAAGAACACATTACAGGGAATCAACAGTAGATTAGATGAAGCAAAAGAGCAAATCAGCGATTTAGAAGATAAGGTAGCAGAAAACACCCTAACAGAACAGCAAAAAGAAAACAGAATGCAAAAAAATGAGGACAGTTTAAGGAGCCTCTGAGACGATATCAAGCATACCAACACTCACATCATAGGGGTACCAGAAGGAGAAGAGAGAAAGTAAGGAAATGAAAACCTATGTGAAGAAATAATGATGGAAAACTTCCCCAATCTGGTGAAGGAAACTGACATACAAGTCCATGAAATGCAGAGAGTCCCAAACAAGATGAACACAAACAGGACTATAGCAAGACACATCATAATTAAAATAGCAAAGGTTAAAGACAAAGAAGAAATCTTAAAAGCAGCAAGAGAAAAGCAATTAGTTACCTACAAGGAAGGTCCCATAAGACGGTCTGCTGATTTCTCAACAGAAACTTTGCAGGCCAGAAAGGATTGGCAGGAAATAGTCAAAGTGATGAAAAGCCAGGACTTATAACTAAGATTACTCTACTAGCAAAGCTATCATTTAGAATTGAAGGACAGACAAAGAGCTTCTCAGACAAAAAAAAAGCTAAAGGAGTTCATCACCACCAAACCAGTATTACAAGGAATCTTAGAGGGACTTCTTTAAGAGAAAAAAAAATTAAAAATTAAAAAAGATGAATAATAAAATGACACTAACTACGTATCTATCAACAATTACTTTAAATGTAAATGAATTAAAAGGTCCAATCAAAGACACAGGGTGGCTGAATGGATAAGAAAACAAGACCCATACATATGCTGCCTGTAAGAGACTCACTTCAGATTGAAAGACAAACAGACTGAAAGTAAAAGGATGGAAAAAGATATTTCAAGAAAATAGAAATGAAAAAAAAAAAAAAAGCTGAATTAGCAATACTTACATCAGACAAAACAGACTTTAAAACAAAGGCTTTTAAGAAGCTTTTAAGACGAGACACAGAAGAACCCAGTAATCCCACTTCTGGGTATTTATCCGAAAAAACCCAAAACGCGACTTCAAGGGGATGTACTCATCCACATATTCATTGCAGCATTAGTTACAATAGCCAAAATATGAAGGCAACCTGGGTGTCCCTGAACGGATGAATGGAAAAAGAAGAGGTGGTACATATTCTGACAATTATGTTCACAAACTTGCCACCATGCACTTACATTGGCAGCCCTGTATAAACAGCTCGGTAAGGTTTCATAACCTTGGTATATCAGTGTCTCACAGCTGTGTTCATGTCGACGTGTGGCAGTATCTTGCTGAGTGGCATTCATTATTATTGTGTGTTTTTGTGTGTGCTGTTGCAAGAATGTCTGAACTTGAATTAAAGCAACAAACAACATTAAATTCCTTGTTAAACTTGGCAAGAGTGGAAGTTAAATCAGGGACATGTTAATCCAAGTTTATGGGGATAATGCCATGAAGAAAGCATCAGTGTACAAACGGATTGAATGTTTTTCTGAGGGGAGAGAACCCATCACTGATGAAGAGAAGTCAGGGTGGCCAGTAACAAGCAGAACTGACGAAAACATTGCAAAAATTTGTCGAATTGTGCGTCAAAATTGTCAGCTGAATGTGAGAAACATAGCAGACCAAGTAAACATCAATAGAGAAACAGTTAGGAAAATCTTAACTGAAAATCTTGGAATTAGAAAGGTGTGTGCAAAAATGGTCCCGAAGGAGCTCTTGCATTATGACAATGCACCAGCTCACACGGCACTGTCTGTGAGGGAGCTTTTAGCCAGTAAACAAATAACTGTATTGGAACACCCTCCCTACTCACCAGTTCTGGCCCCCAATGACTGCTTTCTTTACCCGCAGATAAAAGAAATATTGAAAGGAAGACATTTTGATGACATTCAGGACATCAAGGGTAATACAATGACAGCTCTGATGGCCATTCCAGATAAAGAGTTCCAAAATTGCTTTGAAGGGTGGACTAGGCACTGGCATCAGTGCATAGGTTCCCAAGGGGAACACTTCGAAGGTGACCATAGTGATATTCAGCAATGAGGCATGTAGCACTTTTTCTAGGATGAGTTCACTAACTTAATTGCCAGACTTCATATACAATGAAACATTACTGAGCCATAAAAAGGAATGAAATCTTGCCATCTGTGACAACATGGATAGCATAGAGGGTATTATTCTAAGTGTAGTGAGTCAGACAGCGAAAGACAAATGTCATATGATTCCACTTATAAGTAAAACCTAAATAACAAAATAAACAAACAAACTCATAGATACAGAGAACATTTTGATGGTTGCCCGATGGGAGGGCGATTGAGGGTAGGTGCAAAAGGGGAAGCGCTTAAGTACAAACTGGTTGTTACACAGCAGTCATGGGGTTGTAGGGTATAGGGTAAGGAATACAGTCAATAATATTGTAATAACTATGTGTGGTGTCAGATGGGCACTAGTTAGGGTGATAGATGGGAGGTGGTAGGAGCAGGGTAGAAAATGTGAAGGGACTAAGAAGGAAAAACTGGTAGTTACAAAACAGTCATGGGGATGTAAAGCAAAGCACAGTGAGTATAGTCAATGATATATACTATATGGTAATAACTATGTATAATGCCAGGTGGGTACTAGACTAGTCAGGGAGATCACTTCTTAAATTATATAAATGTCTAACCACTCTGTTGTACACCTGAAATTAATATAAAATAATACTGAATGTCAACTATAATTGAAAAATTTTAAAGGTGGAGGGGGAAGGTGAAGGGGAATAAGAGGTCCAAATGTCCACATATAAAACAAATAAGTCATGGGGATGTGATGTACAGCATACGGGACACAGTCGATAATACTGTAATAGTGCAGTACAGTGTCAGATGGTTGCTGGGTTTATCATGGTGGTCACTTCCCTAGGTATGTAAATGCTGAATAACCATGGTGTAGCCCTGAAACTAATACAATATTGTAAGTTAGCTATATTTTAATAAAAATCTTTTTAAAAGTCCTATGTTTGTAAAACCACTTCCCAAATACACGGGGTGATCACTGTCACCCAGATATTAGCATCTGATGGTCTACAGCCCTCTTGTCATCCAGAGGACATGTAGCAATGCCCGGAGACATTTGGCTGTTACAACCGGAGGAGGTGCTACTGGCACCTAGTGGGTAAAGGCCAGAGATGTGGCTACATATTGTACCAGTCACAGGACAGCTCCCCTCCAAGCAAAGAACAATCCAGCTGCAAATGTCAATAGTTGAGATCACTATTGCTCAGTCTCCCTGTGGAGAGAGACAGCAGTCTACAGCTAACGTTTGTTCAAGGGCCACGTTTACGTGGCCAAACAAAAAGCAGTGACTCATGAGGTCCAGGTGACAGCCTACAAGTGTCCCTGGGTGCATCTGCCTGGCACCAAACATCCCAATTAAAATAGAAATTTGATTAGTTATCCCATCACTAACTCGCATGAGGTAAGACAATTTGCTGGTAACAGCATGGTCACCCAGAGGTGGGAGAGTGAAGGGAACATAAACAGAAGTTACATTCTCATGCTCAGAGGCGACGTCTGGGTCTGTTGTGAGGCTGGGCAGGCAGGGCCATCTGCTGAGCATGGCCCTACTGGACCTGTTTTGTCAAGTCTACAGTTTGAACACGGTTTGTCTGGCGCCCTTCACAAGCACTACATTAACTTGGGTTCATTTGAAATTCATCATTTCCAAAGAGATACAAGACACTGGAGGTTTCGTTTCCAGGATTCTAAATGTCAGGCATCCAAAATGTGCTGTGGAGACACAGCATCTGGAAGACGATGTTTTTGAAATGTATCTACAAACAAGAGAAGCTCCCAAACTAGGCTTTTTCAGAAAAAAAAAAAAAAAAAAAAAGCATCCCTCAGCATACATATGGCCAGAACCCTGATAGGCTGCCCCCTTCACAAAACAAAAGAGTTCAAGTTAAAAATGAAGCATTTGCTTCAGGCCTGACCTCTCAGACCGCACGACAAGGCAGCTGGGAGCAGTGGTGCTCACCAAGAAGCATTCCCCCTCCACGCTCAAGGAACAAGCTCACGTTGGGCTCCAGCCACCGGCCCCCATGCTGTTTCTCAAACACACCAGGCACACTCCTGACTCAGGGCCTATGCTTTGATTGTTCCTTCTAGAATGTTCCTTCCCTGTAACCACTTGACTCCCACCCATAGCCCTTTATAAGTCTTTGCTCCCTTCTCAATAAGGCCTGCCCTTACTCCATTCTTCAATACTGCCACCTGTCCCCAACGAGACCCTAGTCCCTAAGCATTCTCCATCCCCGTACCCTGCTCTGATTTTTCTTTTTGTAACATACTATAAAATTCCACATTTACTATGTCTGTCATTTACTGTCTCTTCCTCCTTGAGGAAGGTATGTTCTAGGAAAGAAGGGATTCATTTGTTCACTGCTGGATCCCAAGTGCCTGTGACGGGGCCGGTGAATTTACTGAACACTTTCTCTGTGCTCAGCGTGATACTCACAGCTGTAGGAGAGAGACAGCATTAAGTGTCTGCCACCATGTATAAGAAAATCACAATCCAAATGAGTGAAGCAAAGTGTCCAGTACCTTAGACCAGCTTGAGCTGGTTTCTGTTGCTTGCAACCAAAAGGTTTTAACAACTAAGACCCAACTGCCAGTGCTGGTTCTCTTGGAATGCTGCAGGAATTGGGGGATGGGGGAACATGAATGTGGGCTGCAACCAAGTCTTCATGGAGGAGCCATGAAGCAGCCTGGAGAAGCATCGGCCTCTTGCTGAAAGCCTGGATCCCTTCCTCCACTTCACCATCAAGTTACTTGATCAGCTCATACAACCTGCTCCTCTGATCTTGCCCCAGGACTCGTCTGCCCCTGGAGATGTTTGGTACCCAGAATGGAAATGTAGAGCTCTGGGTGGAGTCTGGCCATCACCCCCATGGGGTCACATGATGTACCCCCATTAACCCAGCCCTGCTGGCAGCCTCAGGTCCTGCCCACCAGCACTAAAAGATCAGCCCAGAATGACTGGAAAGATTCACTAAACAGAGCAGACAGGTGAGACCAATTCCTTCCAGGAAAACACAGAAGAGGCACAGGAATGAATTCAGAACCAGGGCTGAGTATCAGGGGACAGAAAGCCACATGGCTGGACCAGCAGCAGCAGGAAGTCAGATGTCAGGAGAACTGAGACCACAAGCTTGGAGTTCGAGTGCCCTGGAGTAGCAGGTATGGTCTCAGGCAAGTGGTTTCAGCCTCCTGAGTATCACTTCCCTCACTCATCACCCAGGAATTATAATCGTGGTGACCCCGCCGCCTTTACAGGGTTTAAATGAGATAACACCTGCCGAGCCAGGACTCAGAGTAAGCCTCCATATGATTAATTACCACTATTATTATCATGGCAGGGGGTCCACAGTAGGAAGCCTCAGAGATAAAAACTAAGTCTCAGGAAAAATAATCAGACAACTATGAAAGAAGAATTGATGAAGACATGCCAGATGGAAAGCAGTTGGAGCAACTGAGGTGTGAGTTAACGACAGTGACCGTGGATGGGAAAAGGGGTGAAGCCAGAAAGACAGGAGTGGGTGACAGATTAGATGTCAAAGATGAAGGAAAGGGCAGAGTTTAAGTAACAGGAGCTCCAAGATTCCTTCCTTCCTCTCTGTTCCACAAGCATATTAGCATATTATGTCACCATCACTATAGACTGGCTCCTTTAGCAGGTAAGCCACATAAAAGAAGAAAGCTACCTGATTTATGCTCAGATTCCTCAATGCACCAAATACTGCCTGGCAACTAGCAGATGCTCAATAAGTGTGGATTTATGAATGATTTGTGAGTGTATATAAATATATATTAATATATCTACGTATGTATGTATATATGCATGTATGCATGTGTATTATATGCATGTATACATATACACACAACCATGTATTATGTATAGTTAATATTGATATCTAAAAAATATATATATATATATTTAATTTTCAAAAGAATTTGAAGCTATTAGTAAGAAAAATATACAGATGGAATAGGACAAAATAAATTAAATGAGAGAGTATAAAGATTCTGCTTTTAGGAAAAAGTAATATGCCAGGAATCACCCTTCTTCAGTGACAGCATACATTTCTGAGCTTCCTATTGGCCAAGGTGATAAAGGAGACCTGCCGTATTACCCTCTCATTGCCCCACCAACAAGCCTATGAGTTAATCTAGAAGAGCAAATGTTATCTTGAAAATGACGAGGGGTGCATGGAGTTCAGCTCTTCACATGAGGCATATTGGGACAAAATGACGGGCAGTGTCATCAACAACAGTTTCAAAGAATACACCATGTTCTATAAATGTATTTTACGTATCAAAATCTTCTATAGAACTCAAGAGTATGACCTGAAATGAAAGCTAACAATATACTTTATTTTTCCCCAATCACATTTTTTAAAATCATGAACAGTGGGTAGAGGTCCAAGATGGCAGAGTACATAAATCCTATACTGCCTGCTCCTTCCGTGAACACATGAAAATTACAACTAAATTACAGAACAATCAACCTAGAGAACCATCTGAAGTCTGGCTGAACAGAAGTTTCATAACTAAGGATACAAAAAGGAAGCCATGTTGATACTGGTAGGAGGGATGGAGACACAGAACGGGCCCCACACCTGTGTGCGGCAGTTGAGAATCAGGAGGGATATTATGGCCACAGAGGTTTTCCCCGGAAGAGCGAGGGACCCCATGACCCCCACACCAAGCTTCCCAGCCCAGAGTACTGGTGCCAGAAAGAGGAGACCCCACAACGTCTGGCTGTGAAAAACAGTGGGGATTCCAACCATCTGGGTGGGACTGAAGGCTGTGGGAAACCCAGACGTCCTCAAACGGCCCGCGCACAGGCACTCACCTTGGGCTCCAGCGAAGGAACGGTGACTCAGGAGGCCTCAGAGACATACGGGAGCAGACTGAGGTGTGTGGCTTCCAAGGGGAACTGGAGGACAGTCGGCATTTTCCCTGTGAGGAGTCCTCCTCCCCTGCAGCCGGCAGGCGGGCACCATCTTTCCGGTGTGGAGCCCGCCCCCCACAGGCCAAATCTGAATCTGATTGGCCTGTTGAGCTCCAGTCCTGCCCCACCAAACTCCCACGATGCCTGAGGCACTTTCTCCTGAGCAGCCAGCCCCTCCCACATTTCATTCTTTCTTGGCAAACTATCAGAGTCCACAGGCTCCAGGTGGGCAGCGACTGGCCTTGGTGTGCTCTGAGACTTGCTGAGTCACTCCAGGCTCAGCACCGGCACCAAACCAGGATCTATATTAAGCTGGTCAGCACAATTCTTCCCACTGTAGTGATTCTCTGAGAACCTGCCTCACTCAACTCATGTACAGCAGGAGGCTTTCTCAGTGGCTGAATCTTAAGGGAGCCGGCAAAACCCTCCTGGCTTTTTGAGGAGTTACTCCAGACCCAGTACTGGTGGCAGCCATCTTCAGTTTGCAGCATGGTCTCTCCCACACACCTCCAGGTACAGCATAGGCAGCGACCAGCGACCAGTGGATCGCTTTGTAGCTCCTGTCAGGTACTCCCTGGCCAGTCACAGGCAGAGGACTGCAGATCACAGGCCTACACCACAGTCCATCCCTAGAGGCCCCAGAACCAACATACTTGGAGGTTGACTCAGATCACAGCAAAGCACCACCCAATTAGCCCCACAAGTGGCTCACAAAAAGGGCGGTCTCAACAGGCACCAGAACCTACTGGGGTGAATCCTGATCTGTGGGGTAAGCCCCTGTGGGGACAAAGTCCCAGAGCACAGTTTCCAGGCTCTCAGCCTCACGTGGGAAGGTGCTGGCTCGGGTAGTAGATGGCCATCAGCTGTAACCAGTTAGCCATTGGCCACTGATATAACTGCAGTGGCTGAGCTCGCAAGCACAGACTGCAGTTAGCAAGGGGTTGGTTGGTTGGTTGGTTGGTTGGTTGGTTGGTTGGTTGGCAGAGAAGTGGACGGCAGGTTGCAGATCATGTTGATCCTACTCCCTGTGTCTCACCCGGCCACCAGCGAGACGGAGGTGCAAGAAGACCCCTCATTGGGGTACTGGCAGATGTTTGCTTTTGTGTCTCGACCAGCCACCATTGAGAATCTAGTGGCATGAACCCCCTAGCCATGGCTCCGTTGGTGTTCCTTTTTGGCCTCGCCACATCCTGCGTTCTTGTGCAGGGAGCAGGAGCTGAGACCCCACATGACAGCCCCACACACAGATGCCCATAAGCCGTGGATGTCACCAAATCCCACAGCCAATCAGCCTGAGGATGAATCCCATCCACTGACATGAGCAATCAAGGCTCAACTATAACAGGGGGGCACACACAGCCCACATTAGGGACACTCCTGGAGCACCTGGAGAGGTGACCGGGAGACTGTGCCAGGGCCCCACAGGGCACCTACTACATAAAACCACCCGGCCAAGACTGAGAAATGTAGTAGATCTACCTAACACATAGAAACAAATACAGAGAGGCAATACAATGAGGAAACAAAGAAATATGTCCCAAATGAAAAAACAGGAGAGAAATCCAGAAAAAGAACTAATTGAAATGGAGGCAAGTAACCTACCAGAGACAGAGTTCAAAACAATGGTTATAAAGATGCTCAAGAAACTCAGTGAGAACTTCAACAAAGAGATAACAAGCATAAAAAAAGGACATAGAAACCATAAAAAAGAAGCTGTCAGAAGTGAAGAATACTATAACTGAAATGAAAACTGCACTAGAAGGAATCACCAACAGACTAGATGAAGCAGAGAACTGAATCAGCAATTTGGAAGACAAGGTAGCAGAAAACACCCAATTGCAAACAGCTGTTCTCCAACCAGAACAGAAAAAAAAAAAAAAGAAAAAAATCCAAAAACATGAGGATAGTTTAAGAAAACTCTGGGATGATATCATAGAGGTACCAGAATGAGAAGAGGTACCAGAACATTTGCATCATAGAGGTACCAGAATGAGAAGAGAGAAAGCAAGGGATTGAAAACCTATTTAAAGAAATAACGACAGAAAACTTCCCTAACCTGGTAAAGGAAATAGACATACAGCCCAGGAAATGCAGAGAGTCCCAAACAAGATGAACCCAAACAGGCCCACACCAAGACACATTATAATTAAAATAGCAAAAGTTAAAGACAAAGAGAGAATCCTAAAAGCGGCAAGAGAAAGGCAACTAGTGACTTATAAGGGAAACCCCATAAGATTGTCTGTTGATTTCTCAATAGAAATTTTGCAAGCCAGAAGGGATTAGCATAAAACACTCAAAAACTATTTGATGAAAAGCAGGGACCTACAACCAAGATTACTCTACCCAGCAAGGTTATCATTTAGAATCCAAGGACAGATAAAGAGCTTCCCAGACCAAAAAAAAACAAACAAACAAAAAAAGTGAAAGGAGTTCATCACCACCAAACCAGTATTATAAGGAATCTTAAAGGGATTTCTTGAAAGAGAAGACAAAGAAGATCAAAAGTATGAATAATAAAATGTCAATAACTACATATGTATCAACAATTATTTTAATTTAAATAGATTAAATGTTCCAATCAAAAACAGGGTAGCTAAATGGATAAGAAAACAAAACCCTTACGTATGCTGCCTATAAGAGACTCACTTCAGATTGAAAGACACACAGAGTGAAAGTTAAGGGATGGGAGAAAGATATTTCATGAAAATGGAAACAAACAAACTAAAATCTGGGGTAGCAA
Organism: Rhinolophus sinicus; assembly: GCF_057876585.1. Taxonomy (NCBI): domain Eukaryota; kingdom Metazoa; phylum Chordata; class Mammalia; order Chiroptera; family Rhinolophidae; genus Rhinolophus; species Rhinolophus sinicus. The sequence goes on along the minus strand of NC_142503.1, from coordinate 195,479,054 downwards.
TACTTATACCAGATAAAATAGACTTTAAAACAAACGCTATAAGAAGAGACAAAGAAGGACCCAGTAATCCCACATCTGGGTATTTATCCAAAGAAACTCAAAACGCTTTTTCGAGGGGATGTGTGCATCCGTATGTTCATTGAAGCACTGTTTACAAGGGCCAAGGTGTGGAGGCAGCCTGGGTGTTCACTGATGGATGAATGGATAAAGAGGAGGTGGTACATATAGACTACACAATATTGCTTGGCCACGGAAGGGAATGGTTCTGGCCATCTGCGGTGGCATGGATGGACCTGGGGGTATTGTGCTGAGTTAAGTACGTCAGAGAGAGAAAGACAGATGCAATATGATTTCACTCACTAGTATAAGTGGAATCTAAAGAACAAAATAACAAACAAACAAAACAGAAACAATCTCATAGATACAGAGAACATTTTGATGGTTGCCAGGCGGGAATGGGGTTGAGGAAGAGTGAAAAAGGGGAAGGGATTAAGAAGCACAAATTGGGAGTCACAAAATATTCACTGGGGTGTAAAGTAAAACATAGGGAATATACTAAACAATATGGGAATAATTATGTATAGTGCCAGGTGGGTACGAGACTAGTCAGGGGATCACTTCTTAAATTATATAAATATCTAACCACTATGCTGTGTACCTGAAATTAATATAAAAATAATATTGAATGTCAACTGTAATTGAAAAATTAAAAGAGGATGGAAAAAAGGTGAAGGGAAATAAGAGGCCCAAATTTCCAAATGTAAAACAAATAAGTAATGTAATGTACTGCATAGGAAATATAGTCAATAATACTGTGATAGCGTGGTATAGTGTCAGATGGTTGCTGGACTTATCATGGTGATCACTTCTTTAGGTATATAAATGTTGAAAAACTGTGGTGTATACCTGAAAGTAATATAATATTGTATGTTGGCTATATTTTTAATAAAAATCATTAATTTTTTATTTTAAATCATGAACTGGATGCATTTTTTTTTTCTGCCACTGGCTGTTAATTGGAACTCCCCCTCTGACCCCAGTTAGGTCACTGGGCCACTGAATGCCAGCTGACACCACCCTTCATAGAAGAGTCTCCGGAAAACTTTGTCCACCTTCCATTTTAAATTTGCCTGGAGTCAACTTTTAATTACTCGAGTTAACAGCATTTCACATTGTACCAACAGGCAATTTAGCGTACATAGCAATGTGTCCACGTGTCCAGGAGGAAGCACATCAGGAGTGGAGTTTAACAAACATTTGATACGATCTGCCACTGACCTTCTGTTACTGTGTGCATTCTGCTCATAGACCAGGGAGGGCAGAATACAAGGGAAAACGTGTCACAGCCGAGGGGCAAGCAAAGCCCAGTGGGTACTTGGAAGAGTAATCCCATGACCTTCCACGAGGAACCACCTGTGTCCCGGGGGATGCTGTGAACAAATGTAAGAGTCATTGCCACCTGCGAGCTCTGCCACGACAGAGACATCTTCTCTTGGACTATGGAATACCACTTTGTGTAGGACAATTAAGAAAGGCAGCAAAAAAGACCTGCCCCGCCCCAAATATCAGAAAGCCAGACAGCATAAATAATGACAGGGAGTGTCTTTCAGGCCCAATGACAAGTAGAGAAGTTGTGCTCCCAACAAAGGAGGCTTACAATGACAAGCTCTCGGATGAATAGGGACGGCGTCTAACTTTGCAGCATGCCGCAGATTGCCAAGTACCTGTGGGTGCGTAATAAATGCCCTTGACAGGTGGTGAATGCCGTCATTATTACATCTGCCATTATATTTTTTTAGTGAATGAACCTTCCTTATCAATCTTTATAACCTCGGTTTCAACGGTATTAATTCAGCGATCTCCCACACAAAGTGCTTTTCTAAACACTAGTCCTCAAATCTTGTCAAAAAACAATGCATTTGATTTTCGTAATGTCACATACCAGTCTCAAAGAAAATTTAACTTATATGCTATCTTCTCAAATGGTTTTAGCATAATGTGTCTCCAAAAGAATATAAAAGAATTCTTTTCCAGTTTCTGAGCTACAGCAATCCTTTAATTTTTCACATGATATTGAAGACTCCTTTCAAAATGCTCCTTTGATATTAGCAATGTATGATTTTTGAAAACAAAGAACCATTGTTTCTAGAAGAGGTTGCTGAAAAAGTAAATACTTGTATATGGCTTGTGAGGTACAATCATTTCCATTTTATTTTATTTTTTTAAACAATTCCTGCTTAAATCAGGCACAAAACCGAAAAACACACAGATGTCTTTTCATAAAAAATAAAATATCTAGTGACTTCTCCAATTCCACTGGTCGCTTTCAATTCGAATGGCCTCTCTTTAGCCATTAAAGTCAAGCTCACAACCCTCATCTGTCCAGCCCAAATCACCTCTTTCTCCTCTGAAACTATAAAACCTATTATTTCTAACATTCAGTTGACAAAACCCAAAAAGGACTTTTTTTGTCTCTCCCTCCCTCCTGACTCTGTCCTCATTCCTTCCTCCAGCCTCCCTCCCTCCTTTCCCCAAACAAGGAGGCTACCTGCTGTGTAAACAGACAGCAGGCTGAAAGTTCAGCCCTATGGACGGGAGAAAGACTGAGGCCTGCTGGAAAAGCGCTCACCATCAGTGTAGCCAGATCATTCACGACAAAGTAAAACCCCACGTGAGGGGGGCCATCAAAACAGGCAGAGTGCCAGGAAACACAGAGCGGGGTGTCACTAGCTTGTGGGGGAGCTGGCAATACAACTCCCACTATGTGTCAGGGAAAAGGGAGTAAATACAAAGATCTTTCTCACTGCGCCTCAAAGCTCACAGCTCATAACAGACAATGTGGCAACAATACTGACCGTATACTGAATGTCTGCTGCAAGCTACAGTCTTTTGAGTCGCGTATAGCATGTAATCCTATCAATTCAAGAGTCAAGCAATATTATCACCCCATCACACAAATGACTGAGGGAGTGAGGGGAGTGTCAAAACGGGACCCCAAGACGTCTGACTGCAGAGTTCATATCGATGACCACACACACCGGGCAACCAGTATGCTACAGCAACATAAAAATCTGGTGGCAGCAAAAAGTACAAAGTGCCAGGACAGAGAGAGGTACCAGGGTGGTACAGGAGGAGGCAGCCAACTCCTGGAGGTCAGGGATGCCTGCAAACAGGAAGGCTTGAGGTGAGTCTTAAGATTCAATAGGAGTTCACCAAGCAGATGACGAGGAAGGAAAAGCATTCCAGATAGAGGGAACAGCCAGTGCAAAAGGAAAGTTCTTTAAACCCCTGGCTGGGGACCTAAGAAGGAGGCCATACCTGGCACAGTGTGGGACCTTTTCACAGAAAATCCTCCAGACTGTAATTAATGGTCCCCAACAGATAACTGTGGCAAGAAGAAATGAACAGGGTGGACATTTCCTTTGAGGGTAATTCTTTAGGAGCCCAAATGAGGCTAACAAAAGAGAAATTAAACACAACGCTGTGTCATGGCACTTTGACATAAGAGTCAACTTAGAATTTCAAATAAAATTAGAAGATTCTTCTAATAATTATGTAGGATGGCAAATAAGGTCCAGGGGCAAGCACATGTGGCAAGAAGTGACTAATCATATTTTGCAAAAAAGCAGCGGGCGCTGACCCTCCTCGGGATAATAGTGCGGGCGAGTGAGACAGGCGGAAAGGTTACCAGCGGTTAATGTTAAATAGTGATCCATCCGCCACGCACCCCCACCTGCTCCTCCATATTCATAGGAAACTACCATCCATCCATATTCATTACCCCCAAAGAGTTTTAAAGTAACAAAGGCAAGCTTGGAAGATTTCAGCTCTAATAAAAGTGCTTCTGGTGATGAATGCCAAAGGCTTCCCCCACCAAGCTCAAAATTAAAGTAATAGAGGAAAATAGCCGTGGTGGGGCTGGGACATTCCCGATTTCCCTTAAAAACGGAAGATGTCCCTCCTTTGATTGGCGTTGGCTGGGTGCCAATGCCGTGCCCAAGAGACTCTAGGTGAGGGCTCTGGGCTCTGATGGCCTGGGTGGGATCCCAGCGACATCACCAGTCTCTGCCTCAGTTTCTCTTACGTCAAATGGTCGTAATAACAGTTCCTACCTTAAAGAAGATCATCCACGTAGCCACGCCTTTGGCCCCGGGCTTGGCAAAGTGGCAGAGAGCTCAGCTTCACAAACATTTCCCTGTGATTCTTGGGTCTGATGCTTCCAACACATGATACAGGTGCCATCAATCCCACTTTAGAGACAGAAGAGGAGCAGTCACCTCTCCCTGGAGGTGGCTGAGCTGGCCAACAGCCGCAGGTGGGCCTGCCACCCCCACTGCACCATGCCTCTCACCTTGGGGAACCGAGATCTGGGGAAGGGCAGCCCACTCCACTAAATGGCTCAGCAAAGTTTCCAAGGCCTCGGACTTCCTCATAGAAAGCAGTTTCTGCAAAGAACAGCACAGAGTTAAAACTCTTCCAAGAACAGAGCTAGCAGCAAACATCCCCGGTGCCAGGCACCACAGGTTTTCGCTTTTCATTTTTTAATCTGATTTAGGCTAATAGTGACATTTCTTCAATCCTTCCATGTTTATTGGGCACCTATCTTCATAATAGCAGCCCTCTATCTATATCACCTAAAATAGGGTGATTTGGAGTTTTTCAAAGTGTTTACAATACATGACAGCCTGGCACCCTCCCGACCACAGCCCCTTAGCCAAGGCAAGTGTGCATGATTGCTTTTTTCAATTTCATAGAAAAGGAAACTGGGACGAGAAAAGCTAAGGAACTTGCCTAAAATGTCACATGGCAGTGAGAGAATAGCAGTCCAGGATTTTTGACCTGGAGGGTCAGCTTCTACCTACTGCATAAGGGGAGGGGTGTTTGGGGGAGACTCTGGGGAGATTAGTGGTGATAGTAGTGGCAGCTGAACTAGGGTAGAGACCCTTAAAGCTCTTTCTCCCCTTCATTTTATAAGGATCCTAAGGGCCTCTTGTCTGCTTGGTTATGATGCCTGGTTTTGTGGGCAAGTGGGGGACGGTGGGATAGTGGAAAGGGCTACTTCTGGAATCACAGGAAGCTCAGGACCCTAGAGCTCAGGAGAATCACAGGACCCTAGAGCTCAGGAGAAGACCTCTGTGGTGCCACGGGGTTTTGGGGATCTATATATGCTTAGGGATATATATAAAATATATTCACGGTACCAAAACAAACCAAAAGAAGACATGTCTAGGCGGTGGATGGATACACTGGGGACCTAAGACACTGATTTTTCTCTCCAAGTGGTATTTGCCAGGGCGAGGTGGGCCCGGGGCAAGAACTCGCCCCCATCCCCACCCATGCCCTCCAGATTTAGACAAAAGAAGGAGACTTTCAATCACTTTACCCCTAGATGAAACCCACCCCTAATGCAGAGTCCGTGCAAAGGTAGGAAACTGAGCCAAGCGACAGCCTCGGAGATAAACACAGGCCGTGGCCCTGGTAGGTCTTGATCTGGAGTCCCGGCTCCCTTGTGGTCTCAGTCCAGGCGACGCCCGGACCGCCGCGTCTCCAAACGCGTCCCCAACCGCGAGCGCTCGCCTGTGGCTGGCCCGACGCCCGAGATTCGGGGGAGATTAGGGGCGCGAGAAGCGGAAGGGCAGATTCCAAAAGGAAACGCGAGAAGAGTGACAAAATAAACTGAATTCAGCTAACCACACGGGAGCATAAAAACACCTGGCTCAGAAGCCAAAAATGAACTCCGAGCCTTTGGGCACCGTTGCGCCCCCGCCAGGCGCGCGCCCCCTCTTCCCAGTCCGCCGGAGGCAGGGGCCCAGCGCAGACCTGCGCCTGCCCTCACCCCCACGTACCACAACCCCGGGGCTGGAGACAAGGATCTGTCATGGCAAAGGGAACCGGATCTTTTCAAATTAGGCTGCTCTTTAGAAAGAGCAGGGAAAAATCGTAGTTGGAAAGTTATACAATCTGGGAGGATTTCGAAACGAGTGCAGGGGCGCTTTTCCGGCAGCTGCCTCCGGCGTGGCCTCTTGGATGTCAACCCCAACCCGCAGGGCACCTCCGGGCCTGTTCGCGTTTGCAAATCCCCGAGAGGGACGAGCGGGGACTCCCTCCTGTCCAGGGGACGAGGCGTCTCCGAGGGTCACTGCTCCCGCTGCCTATGGGGCAGAGCCTCATAAAGGAGCCCCGAGACAGAGACAGCTTAGAGCGGAGGCGCAGGGACCCTGAGTTTTTGCACACCACCAGGGAGAGTACGCCACCGCTGCCCCCAAATCCGGCGGTCCTGACGCTGCAGGGTTGACCCGGGTGAGCGCACCCAGGTCCCCTTTGCCCAGCCTGGCCTGGCCACCCTTGAATTGTGTTTCTAATTATTGTTGTGCTTAGGTTCTGCACCGCCACGAAGTGAGAGCAAAATTCAGAGCCCGACTCTTAACCCGGGCCCTTGTCACCCACCGCACCGGCCTTTGCGCCCTCTCCCCAGGAGACCAGGAAACTGTGGCAGCCTCGCGTCCCTCCGCTTTCCCCAAGCCGTCCCTTTCTGCCTGGGCTTGGGGTTGCAAGGACGGAGACTTTTCTCAGCACCAACAGCAGCAGGTGGCTGCAAGCTTGTCACCCGTCCCCCTTCCGGTGCCACTGTTGCCTCCCCCTCCCCAGGCTGGCCCCTATGGGGCGATGCCACATGGCTTCCTGCAAATCTGGGCAAGTGGCTTTCCAGCTGTCCCTAAGCATTTTGTTTAGAGCGGGAGTGAGCTGGTTACTGAAATGACATAAAAGCCCCGTTCTGATTTACAAATAGATTCATAACACTGTGTATGTGCTTGATTTTTTTGAGGGTCTTGGTATTTTTTTTTTTAATGAGAGAATGCCAAACTGGTAAATCAAATAACACAAATAGTGCAGTGGGATAAAATAGTCCAGCTGACTAAATAATGAAAAGGTTTACAATACGTAAATATTCGCGTGGTGTATTTCAGGTGAATAACTGCACACTGAGGCACAATATGCCGTGTGACCAGCAGTGCCTTTTAAGCTGGACAGTGATGGTGCATCCTCATTGGGTGAGATGCCCCAAAGTCTAAATTGAGACTTTTAGTGACGATGAGGCCTGAAACAATTGACAATTGGCTGTCCTAACCGCTCCCCCCACCGACCCCTCCTCTCCACCGGCCCTGGGAAAACCATCAGAGGCCAGATTTCAACCCTTTCGTTTACAAAATGGGCAAACTGAGGCACAGAGAGGTGAAGAGTGTTGCCCAAGTCAGCTGAAGTAGTGACTAAGCCAGACTTCACCCACTTCTCCCCACTGTTACGCTAATAGGCACAGCACGTGAGGCACAGTGCTTGTGAGATATTCCCAGTCCCATCTGCAGATGAGAAAACCGAGGCCCAGAGAGAGTAAGTGACAAGTGACGACACCCAGCACTCCTGCTAGGAAGAGGCAGCACTGGGACACTACAGGTAGTGCTGTACCCCTCCGGCCCCTTCTTTCAGGTCTGAAAAATTCCCTCCATTCTTCCCATCTTGAGACTTCGGTTGGTTCCAGTTTGCTGTGGCTCTGTCTAGACAGCTGACCCCCTGCTTCCCCTCCACTGCTGTGGAAGTTAAAAGTGAATTTGCTGAACCTTTGATTAAATGCCATGAATTTATTTTTTCTTACTGCTCCGGAGCAGGGCTCCAGCGAGAAGCATCTTAGACGGATAGGGGTTATGCAGGCAGGTGTGTGGGTCCTGGTGCCCAGAGCAAAGCCACAGTCCTGCATCCCCCGTGCTCTATTGTTTTAAGAGGTACAAGTTCACAGCTTCCTGCATAGAAGCCACTTCATTTTCTTGGAGCCAAGTTAAATGCCTTTAAAAACTTGGCCTGCCATTATCCTGTAGCTGTTAATTAAGCTTCCAAACTTTACATTATGTTTACAGTGTACTGCGTGAATTGCAAAATAAATTAGAATCTGCAGCAAAGAAACTAGAGTTTCCAATAAACGATACAAAAACCAGAGGAGAGTCTCTGGTACATAACATCCTCACTCTGATATTTCTCTCTAAGGGGGGAAAAATAGGCTTTTGAAAAAGTAAACTTTTACTTCTTCAAAACAAAACGTAAGGTCTAAGGGTTCACGGTTTTCCCCTTGCATGCCAGTCTGGGTTAGATAATTCTATAGAGACAAGGTAGTGAAAAGGAAACAAGGAGAGAGTAAGTGGAATGTGTGAGAAATGCATTCCTTTGCCATATTGGAAACCAAAAACACGAGACACATAAATCATTCATACAGTTAAAAGCAACAACAGAAAACAAAATTATAATATGACTTCGTGCAAGTTCAAAAGCAGATTCTAGGTAAATTTTGTATTTGCTTTTGATGTTTTTAAGCAACCTGTACTAAATTCAGGAGACCAAAAATAGATTTAAAAGAAGGGCATTAAAAAAAATTTTCTAAAAACCCACACACAGAAAAACAGTTGATGTTTTTCAAACCTCCAGCCTAGAAGGTATTCTTAAAATATATTCTTTAGAACATTATTTCTCAATTCTAAAATTTAAATATGTACATTTTCTTTCCTTCTGTAAATGTAAGGTTTGGGAAAATGAGTTTGGGAGGGCTGGAACCTGACCCTAAAAAGTATTGTTGTAAAATGGAGCAGAGATGTAAGCTTTTATGAACAGAAGAAAAAACCTTGTGTTTAAAGCAGGTGACTCCATTACAAAAACAAACAAATAAAAACATCCTGCCAAATTATCCACAGCAATTCAATTCTTAAATTTTTGAGAGCCTAAAAAGCAATCTTCAATTTGACTTCTTGAAATACTTAATAATTTGTTTTAAAATTAGGGATTTGCTGTCTCTCAAACAGATGAAAAACTGATACAAATTTTAATCATCCTGGCTACTTATACTGTTATACTATTTCTCCATGCCATGTTATAAAAACTGTGAGTAAAGAAAAATAGAGACGGAAAGAAAGATAAAAGAAATTTAAGGGGGAGTGTCTCCTAAAATGAATCTGGCTTGAATCCTCACTAATACAGTAAATTTCCTAGGATATCCTCATATAAATGGTTGTTAACAACATAAATTACCTAATCCCCCCCCCCCAAATAAGCATATTGTAGCTCCTAATTTTAAAAAATCTGGCATTTCAAAACCTTTCTAAGCAGTAAGATATAGAAGATGAAGAACTATGGAAGATGACACATAATTGTACAGTCACTGGTCATTTTGAACCATTTCCCTGTCTAACTCATACCAAAATCATGAAGTTAATGGAAACAGAGATGATAGAAGCCTGGGTCATACGTTGGATTTTGTGAATAAAAAATAAATTACAATGCTTTCTCCCTTCCTTCCTTCCTTCCTTCCTTCCTTCCTTCCTTCCTTCCTTCCTTCCTTCCTTTTTTCTTTTCTTCTTCTTTCTTAAGAATCCCACTTATTTGAGAGTTGGCACAGGAGAAGTGGCAAAGGGCAGGGATTGGAGCCAAAAGACCTGAAGTCTTATGCCAGCTCTCAGATCCTAGTTGGGTGGCCTGTCTCTGGATGCTGAATCTCACTGAAAACTTGGTTTTCTCATACAGATATGGATATGGGAAAAGATAAAGATATACACAGGTATAGATATAAGCAGAGAAATAGATAAAGTATAGGTATGAATATACTTGTAGATATTAGGGGAAAATGTAGATGTGGACACAGACGTACACACGGAAAGGAGATAAATATAGATACAGAACAGATAGAGACGTGGAAATAGATAAAGATATATTATAGATAATGTGGTATTGATAATGATATTCATCTTGCCTAATTCACAGGCTTAATGGCGAACTGAGGAAAGAAAGCAAGCTGTTTTTTTGTGAATTGAAAGTGACAAATATAAATGTCACCTCCACTTGAATGGTGCCTAGTGCTTTTCCAATGAATTTACAATCCGGATGCTACACGAGTAAAAAGGTCTGGGGGGAAGCACCGTAACTGGAGTCTGGCCCTGCATTCTTTCTTCTGATGCATTTATTCACTGCACAACCACTTACTGAGTGCTTTGTAGGTAGGGAAGAGAGTTTGCTTTTCTCAACCTGCTTTTAAGTGTACTTTCTAATGATCAGATCAGTTGCTAATATTCATTAAGTACGAGCTTCCCTTAACCAGATCCCAGATTTGTAACAAGTGTCCTCACACCCACTGATTGCTCATCACCTCCACACTAGAAAGCGAGACGGCATTTGCTCCATTTGGCTGATGAGGAAACTGAGGCACAGAAAGCAGCCACAGAGTCCACAGCTGCTCAGGAGGGGATATGGCCACAAGCTCAATACTTAGCAGCCATTGACCTTCGCGACATTTAAGAAATCAAACATAGAGCAGAAGGAAAACGATTGGGTGCCTTGAGTGGTCTGCAGGGAGGCATTTCTGCAGACAGGAATAAAACCCAGCCACCAGTCCCTGGACTTTGCAAAGGCCTGACAGTTCACTGGCAGGCGCGAAGAACGAGGGTCTTTGGGACAAGGACATTCTAGCCACTGTATTATTCCAGTTATGGACACCCATGAGCACGACCAAGGGGAGCTGTGTGCACCCAGCTCGTCTTGAAGCATCAGTGTGTGGCAGACTCATTTGTCGTGCCAGGCAGGGTGGCCACATCATCTGCCCTTCCATTTGACAGAAGAAGAAACTGAGACCCAGAGACACTGAGTTGCCAGGGTCACACAGCTGGCAGGTACAGAAGCCAGATGTGGATTTCAGGGTTCTGGCCTCAGGTCCCAAGTCATATTTTTCTGGCACATTTTTCTGAGCACAAACAGAAGTTGGAAGGGTGGAGGTGAGCTCAGTTTTGCTTGGATTAGTATCACGAGTTGCCTGGCAGGAAGAAATCCTGCCTGCCAAGCCTTCTTGACATCTGATTTCACAGGCGTCCCTGTGCGGGACTGGTAACAGGCACCCTGCTCGCGAGTGGAAGGGCACACATCTCTCCATCCTCTCCACACCCACATAAATCTGCTAACAGGGCTCCGCTGGGTCTACTTGTCTTCAGGGCTTTGCGGCTCCCGGGACTTTCTGTCCCACAATCATTGTGCTTTTCCGGCAGCACAGATGATTACGACCAGCTCCAAGCAGTAGTTCTTTGTCTAGCTTTGGCCTCCCACATGGGCCCCAAAAATGTGCATGACCTTGTGACCTGGGCCTTTTGATCTTTGACACATGTGCAGCCTTGAATTTTTAAAAAGAGTAAGAAATAATTCTAGTTCTCCTTTAACGGGAAGAGGCTGATTAAAAATGAAATGTGCCAGGCACACTGTATCATTATTCGTTTGCTCGTGACTCTTTCTCTCCTGGAGACTGTTTGGACCCGCCCAGCCACACTTTGATTGCTAACGCCTATTTCAATGGAAGAAGGAGCTTTGGACTAGATGTTAAGAAACAAAGGCCAAGCCCAGCCTCTTATTCTCCGAGTCGCTCTGCGCAGGACAGGTACCCTCACGTTCCTCGCCTGTGAAGTGGGGATACAAAAATCTGCCCTGCCTGTATTCACAGAGGTGTGATGATGCGAAAGGTGAAGACGACTCGTAGCATCCATTAGGCACTTGCTTTGTGTTAACTCAGCCTTCACACGTTTACATCTACTTCTCACCGTTAGCCTATGAAGTAGAACTTTTGGGAAACCCTGCTCACAGCAGAGGAGACTGACACATAGAGAGGTCAAGTTACCCAAGTCGCAGAGCTGGTACAGGGCAGAGCCCTCAATCTGATTCTAGATCAGTTTCATTCTGAGCCTCTGTAGGTCAAATTTGAAAGCGTATCCAAAAAAGCCTTTTACAAGGTTGAAGAAAAAAATGCATCCAAGTGCTAGAGATTATAAAGAGATTAAATGTTTTTGTGGTTGTGTTACTTTATGATGCTTTAGTGGGGTCTGGAGAGCTAATCCCAGTGTTGTCTTAAGTTACTACCATGGGCCTTGTGAACTAGAAACCTTCCCAATTACTTCCACCTCTGAAATTCTGAGCCTTATTTGTATAATAAAATACCGCTATTGGTCCGACCTGGCAATAGGGCAGGGTGAAGGTTTTTGGGAAATTGGAATTCTCTTCAGACCATAAATGAACCATTTAGGGAATTGATGCTCCAACTTGCTAAGAGATTGAGCACCCTGATGCCTTCCATAAATGCCTTGGGCACGTTCAGGAGGTCAGATGCCAACTCAGAAGCCACACAGCTCCTCGCTGGACCGACTGTGACCTTGGGCAAGGACACCTCTCTCCCCTTAGCCCTGGATCCTTCATGTCTAAATTGGGAATCTAAAGTTGCCCATCGTACCAACCTCACTGGGTTGGATTAAGCACCCAGTGAAATGGCAGATGGGAGAGGACTCGCCAAACCAAAAAGCACCCAGAACATTTGAGAGACTCATAATTCATTGTTTGTTCCGGGTCTGTCCTTAAGCTTTCCTCACGTTCCCATTGTCCTCCTTTCTCTGGTTCTCTCTGGATTTCTTTTAGAGTCTACATGCCCCAAAGGCAGGGTATGTCTGGACTGTGGGTGTTGTTTCTAGGGCCCTTTCATCCTCTCACTCTGTCCATGAGGGTCCTTCTTGAAAGAGTTCTTGCCCCGCCCCCCCCACCACTACCTCCATGTCCTTGCATCTTTCAGAACAGACCTAGAATCAACCGGGAAAGTTCCAAAAGAGAACCGTGCAAGCTTTCTCTCAGTGGCTAGTTTTGTATTCCTGATTACATTCCTACGCTGTTTCAGTGAAACATGGCATTCTCAGCCATCTGCACGTGGCGGTGGAGGGAAACAACCTCAGTAGTCTATCACTTCTAGGGTTTAGGGTCATAGCGGTTTTTCACCTTCTTACTTTGATTCATTACCTTCGCAAAAGCATAAATCTGTCATGTTGGCACTGACTTCTATCATACGCATATTAACAAGAATAATAATCACAACATCAGTGATTTGAGATTTTATAACTGAGTTATTTTCTTTCAGTGCTGGGGCACAGTTGGCTAGAGAGTACCACAAACATTGCAAAGGATTTTTCCTTGGAGGTGCACTGTGGAACTCCAGAAATATTGTTTTTGAGTAGAAAGGGAGCTTGCCTCACAGAACTCCCCTTTTCTAAACTCAGAATCGCCCCTGCCAATAAAATGAGGCTGCATCCCTTCCCTGATAGACTTTATGAACCACAGAATGATGGGCTTAGGTGAGAACCAATGCTTCTCCAAAAGTAACCAGCCACATCCTGATTACGAGTCACATTCTAGGAAACGTATCTATTTCCTTTTATTTGAAATATTTACAAGGGGCCTATGAAGTGCCCAACACTGGGCTAAGACTTAAAGATGCAAATCTTAGCCTGCATCTGGCGTGCTATGGTACGAAATGAGCTCCAGGGTGTTTCTCTATTAAAATGTGTTTGATAATATGTGCAAGAGTCTTTTTCTCAGGGCAATAAAACAATGTTTCATTAATGATGGAGACAAATTAGTGCATATGATCCCAGTAATTTTCACTTTAAACATTGGGCCTTCTCTGTTGAACATTTTCACAGCAAGTTGATCACAATTTGACATGCATACCATTTAGGAAGATTGATTCATTACACAATTTTTAAAAATCCCTGAATTGCAATTGTCAAATAATGATTGTTCAGCTAAGGAGCTCTGATTTTCTGAGGCTAGCCCTATAAATCTACCCCACGGAATAAACTTGCAAGAATTTCAAAGCAAAATAAAATGCTTGGCCCTGGAAAGCAATGTTTATGATGGAGAGTTAATATAAATTCAGCATGAAAGAGTTACATCAAATACTGATTCTACTAGCCATTAATACCAAATAATACTTTTTTTTTTTTTTTTTAATGCAGGAGCTGTGAAGGGGTAGTGCCAGGGTGAAAAAAATTAACATTTGTTGAATGTCTGCTGTGTGCCAAAAATTGGTGAGGCATTTTCACATTTATTAGCCACCTAACAAACAGATAATCACATCCCTATGTAAGGAAGGCAATATTAACTCAGAGATGTTCAGCGACTTGTTTGCGGTCACAGAGCATTAAGTGGCTGAGTTACTCATCATATGCTAATCAGGCTGACCCCTGACCCCAAAGCCCATATTCATCCTCCTCTCTTCACCCTGTGCTGCTTCTTATCACAAATCAACTTCATTTTATTTTACTGGTTACAAAATAAATGCACAAGCATCATTAAAAAAAAAAAAAAAAAAAAAAAAAAAAACTGAAAAAGAAATACAGTCAACAGGCAAAAGTACCTCCATAACAAACTACCCCTAAATGAACACTTCTCTTTCCAGTCTTTCTTCCATGTATTGTTATCATCAGGATCACACTGCACTGTTGAAGAGGGAAAAGTCCATTCACAAAGCCTCAAGACAACTATAATTGCCCATTGTCTGTAATTGTTAAGTAAAGAATTTCACATGTCAATTTTAAAATCTCCAGACTAAACAGGGCAGCAGATTCTAAAGCCCATCTGAAATCCTGAACCAGGTGGGGTCTGAAGGGCCGAAGCAACTCCATCTTTCTGGCCTGGGCCACGGGGCCTGAGTCTCTCTCCTGCTCACCCTTGTCTATCTTTCACTGAGAACCACCTACACTCTTAATACTTCGCTGACAATCCTCTGCCTTTTCTCCCCCAAACACAATGGAAAGTTAATTGAATGTTTTATGCCTTCGCAATATCAAAGAAATGAAAAGAACGTAGGTTTCAACCATATTTCAATAATAAGTGCATTAATTTTTACCTTTTAACTGACACTTGTACTAATTTCCTTAAATGCTCTCTCTGGTTCTTTTTTGATCTGTCTGGCTTTGTTGCGCTGATGATGAAGGCTTACTTCAAATGCAAAAAGATTAGCTCTCTTTTCCTTAATAGCACAATTACAGATTGTGTAATATCTCTATCATGAAAGAGAGCAGGGACAGACTTTTAAAGTCACACGAGTTTCTTACAAAAGTGGCAGTTATAATAATTTTAATTACTTTACAGAAGATATCAAATGGCCCTAATTGTCTGGTGGCATTTAGGGATTGTTGTGGGTAAAATGGGAGGAAAGAATTTCGTAGGGTCCCCCCCCACCACCATTTAACTTGACTTAGTTCACTGTTACACATTTTAACCATGAGCCCAATTTTCACAGACCCCAGGTATAGGATAGTCTTGGAAAAAGCAGAATAAGTTTCTCTACATAATATTCAAAATGAACTAGAAATGATAATTTCAAGTACTATTTGCGGCTGACTATTTAAAGCACAGGAAAAACAAAGAATAAACTCCTTTAATTTTGTCAAAGGCGTACAATGTTTAAATTCAGCAGTGACTACAGTTCAAAAGACCAGATGTTCTTGTGTATTTATATAATTATTTTGCACAATAGTTTACCACTGGCAAAAAAAAAAAAAAAAAAAAAAAAAAAAAAAAAGTCAAAGCATATTGTTGTATTTGGCATTTCTGTGCTTGACAAAAAAATAAAAAAATCTAGAGATGGCATTATATTGAATTAATTCTAATTTTATTAAAGCCAAAAAGAGAGAAAGAGAGAGAAATAAATGGAGAGGCAGTCATATTAGCGTTACACTAAATTAAGCCCAAGAGTAAGAAGCAACATTGATCTGAGAATAAAAAGCCTCACCTCTAATGCATTTCGGTTCACAGGGGAGAAGCTGAAGCAGTATGACCCACTGTCAGTCTATTTTCAGATGAACATTTGTTAAATTCTAATGAAAAATGTTGCACTTAAACTCTGGCAAAGAGACAATTAGTACTTTTCCCAACCCTGCCAAGACTCTAAAATAGAAGTAAAAAAAGAAGAAGAAAAAAGAAAAAGAGAAAGAAAGAAAAGAACACAGAATTTTAAAAGTAAAGGAAAAACTATGAGAAACAATCACTTTTCAAATAACCTGGAGGGTGCTATGTTTCGATAAAATTAGATGCTTCCAGCAAAACGACCTAAAACTAAGGAGTTCCTGCTTTATCTTATATATGGATATTCAGGTAGGAAATGACACAGGTTCCCGTAATGAAGGACTTTTCTGACAGTATATTTATTAATAAAGAAAATAAAATAGGCCCTTTCAATAAAAGCTACTCACCTAAAAGGAACGATTCTGGAATATAATAGGATGAGTGTTCTATAACGTAATGCAGTTAAAATCCAATTTTGATTCTTAAATATATATCTTCCTCACTCTTTGTTCACATAGATGATCAGTGTGAAAAATGTTTTGGGTTGGGAAGACTTGGTATAAATGAATATCACATTATGAGAGGAGAAAACGTTTTCTCATTTAATATTATTCAGATTTAGTAACTATTTTTTTCTCATAAACCAGAGAGAGAGAGAGAGAGAGAGAGAGAGAGAGAGAGAGAGAAATTACCTTTATTTAAGAGACCTGAGAACTAGAGGCTCAGAGAAGCTATTCACTGAGAGAACAGAAAAACTGCATGCTTTGTAGCTCCTGGGTACATACTGTTGTACCCGGAAGGAACAGACAGGTGGAGGCGCTGGTTTGGACATTGGAGCTAGAAAGAGTTCTCTTGGGAAGAAGCTGGCATTTGAGTCTTTAGACTGGAGAATCGGACTAACCCCCTTTGTCAACTCTCCTGAACCATGTTCAGAACAGGCTCTTTCTTTTTGCCATTTTGGCTCTTAGGGGCCAATTTGACTTACCGTCAATACTGCATGCGATCCTTGCCGTCATAATTCTCTGCAGGTGAGGTGCATTGTAGGAATGCCACCCCACGATGACAGGGATTTTCTTACCCTTTCTCATTGCTGTATCCTTTACACTGGGCACATAGGAGGCTCAGTAAATAATTATCCATTAAATAAATATGTACAATGCAGAGAAAGTGATGACACAGACACCATCCTATCTGGAAAAACAATTCTCTGAAAATGCTATGCATGAAATGAAAGGAAATGCACTCCCGGGGTTAAGTGATAGAAAGTTCCCTTCCAAAGCCCTTTCAGCGTTTCAGTACACTTAAGAACAAACTGGCCTTCTTCCCTGGCCTCATAAGTCTCGCAAAGATGCCCCAGAGACACTGTCACCCCGAAAGCATTTCGGGGAACCTGGACACGCCCTGGATCACCCTTTCCTGAATTAATAACTGCGCTAGCAAGGCGCATGTTCACACTAGTGCACTGTTCCGTTAGCAGTTTGCGCGTGGTGGGAAAGATGGTGAGGCAGGCAACAGAGTCCTTGCCAAAATTTCGAATGTGTGACACCGCAAGAAAGACACCGTCAGGAGCAGTTGCTAATTTATTTTAAGTGCCCCCTGAGTTTTTAATTTAACTGGGAAATAAATAGATAATCCGAGGCGCTCCCTGCCAACCCAGCCCAACACCGGGTCTGCCAGTGGCGGTGGAGGCTTGCGGGTGACAGCGACAGCCGCCAGCATGAGGTGTCAGGATGCTCGGCCAACCAAGCCGGGCCAGCGATGACTATTCCTGGTTGCATTCGAATAGGATATGTCACCGTTGTATAGAGCTGACCTTCCCTTCTCCTAAATTGGCTGCTGACACCCATACTAATTTTCTTTTTTTTTCTTCCTTTTCAGATACTGCAATTCCAAACAGCACCGCAGGCTTCTCCAAGTCCGGATTCAGTGGCAAGTTTGGGGATGCAGTCCGTCTAGTTTAGAAATTCATTATCCAAAAGTGAGGAGCCCAGCAGATATTATAGTTTCATAAATATGCAGATTTTGTTTATTTAAACATTTTTTATTACATTTTGTGTTTTCCTAAATTGGGTCATCATTTTAATATAATTGGAATCTGATGTGTGTCCTGTTTTCCTTAAAAGCCATCTGGTTCATTTTGACTTTCAGAAACGAAATTATTTGCAGTAATATCGGGCCTGGCCCATTGCCCCTTTGGGACCAACTCACAGATTCAGGATGTTGGACCAAGGAAACCATTAGGGGAGGGCTCCCCTCTCCCCACTCACATAAAGGGTGTCCACGCTGGACAACTAAGATGGGATCCATGCCATGAAATTCTCCAAGGAACTCGAGGAAGCAGCCTTCGACTGACAGGAATACACAGAGTCCATTGGGCACCATCTTGGATGGAGGGCGAATAACGAACAATCACCAATGTGTTAAGAACACGAAATGCGGCTCCAACATTCTGCTTGTTCAGCAGATCGTGAGCTCCATCTTTCATGGGACTGAGCGCCCAGTAGGTGCTGAAGATGGGTGCTGATGGATGGGGATTCCAGAAACCCAAATTGTAATAAAGTCGATTCTCAGCTATCTATTGCCACATAACAAATTACTTGAAACTTGGTGACCGAAAACAACACAATTTATTACCGCAGAGTTTCTATGCGGCCAAGGCTCCAGACATGGCTTAGCTGGATCCCCCAGCTCGGGGTCTCTACAAATGTAACTCAAAGATCTGCCAGGGCTGCAGTCATCTCAAGGCTCCACCTGGGCAGGATCCGCTTCCAAGCCCTCAGTTCCTCGCAGACCGTTGCACTGAGGGTCTCCTTCAATTCCTTGCCATGTGGGTCTTTCCGTAGGGCAGCTCATGGCATGGCAGCTTGCTTCATCCAAGAGAGCAAGTGGAGGCCAAGAGGCAGTGCAAGCAAGACGGAAAACAGTCATCTGCAACCTAACCTCAGGCATCACAGCCCATCCCCTTTGCTACACTCTACTGGCGAGAAGAGAGTCACCAGGTCAAGGCCACACTCAAGGAGCGGATCACACAGGGCATGAGTCATTGGGAACCATGCCACAGGCCGCCTGTCTGTCACACGTGTATATATGCCAGTGCTATAGGTCAGGTAAAGGAGGAATCCAACCAGAGAGCCGAGCCTATATTCAAAATAAGAAATTAAAATGAAATGACCTGTCCCTTAATCTAAACAACAGTTGTACCCCCTACGCAGTGCCCATTGGTATCTTTCCCTTTCAGGTACTTCCTGTTATCTCATTTAACCCTCCCACAGCCCATGAAGCAGTCTACAGATGGGGAGGCAGGGACCGGGGGGCCGGATTTTTTTAATCACTCATCATGTCGGCTTACGGAGCACACAGAGAGAAGGTGGGCTCTGGAGTCAGGCTGATTTTGAATTTCAGTTCCTGGACTTTCTAACTAAACGACCTTGGCAAGTTGCTTTTCTTAGTTTCTTCATCTATAAAATTAGTATAATAACAGTACCCTCCTGTGGCGAAGACTACGGTTACTTAGACAGTATCCACCCTCCTCTGCATCTTTACTAAACAAACCCTGGGATGACAGAAGGCAGCAATGTACCTAGCATCTCTCACAGACAGGGACAGCCAAAGAGATTTAGGTAGACATCATTAGACGGGGGTTCCAGGGAAAACTTTTAAAGGGAGTCAGCTTGTCTAGGAGGTTCACCTCCTGCCTTTTCCTACTTTCCTTTTTGCTGCCTAGAACATGGACATGATGGCTAGGAATACAGCAGCAATCTTGCCACCAGGAGGCAACCTTGAAGATGGAAGTAACAGCTACGGATGGCAGAGCAGGAAGTTGGGAAGATTCGGGGTCACTATTGGTGGGGAAAGATTCTATGTAGAGTCACTGTAGCAGCTCTGCGGAGTTCATGTAAACATAAAATAAAAATAACATCGAAATGCTTTAAGCCATTGTTATTTTGGGTCACTGACAGCTCAGCCCAGTTCCTAGTTGATACAATACCTTATAGGTTTGTTGAGATAATAATGTACAAAATAATGGATGTTTTCTGTGCCTGTGCCACACACTCCATCAAGCTGAGATGTAAGTGTTGGTGTTACTAGGTGTTTACTTACGCACAGAGTCTGCATTTAAAGAGCACCTCAAGAAATCATCTGTCCCACTTACTTGCATCCCCATTTTACAAATGAAACAAGCAAGATGCAGAGAGGTGGAGGGGCTTGCCCAAAGACTGGCAGCTAGAGAGCGGTGGTGGCGGGGAGGGGATAGTGTGAGTGTGGGCTTTCATACTAGTTTCTCATCCTCAGTGCACGATTTTCTCCGCAAGCAGTTTCACCTTCATTTCTCCTCAGCTCAAAAGAGAAAAAGAAGAAACATGACTATTTTGGGTCCCCATTAAGTGGTAAGGTCCTTTCAGCTCAACAATGGTATGTGGCTTGTCCTGTTACAGATCCCTGGTCTTCAACCATTGCCTTTTCTTGTTTCAGTGTTTCAAGGAGCCAAAAAGGGCAGACTACAAAGAGCTGAGAGGTAGGGGGACAGGGGATGTTGGCTGCAGTACAGTCAGAGCTGTAAATTATAGTGGGGAGAACCAGAGCTTGAACTTGGGTGAAGAACTAATGGCTGGGTTCCATGACTTATAATTGGCATGGTGGCCTGCCATGAGACCTGGGGTTGAAGTTGAATTGCACCAACATAAGGCAGAGGGTGATTCTAGACACAGCTAAGAGGCTGGTTAATGGAAGGGCAAGGGGTGGATGAAGGATGAAAAAAAGAGAACTGGGAGCATGTGAGCTTGTCACACAGAGAACATTAACTTGCCTGGCATGGAAAAACAAACAGCAAAAACCTCAGCACACCACTTATATCAGTAGCTCCCACCTTACCGTTTAATTCACATTTTTAAACAAAAATTTAAACAAAGAAATGCTCACCTTCAAACTAATAACTTTCGCATGGCACATTACATGCGCAAAGTGCTTTATATGACCTTACTGAAGCAGGGTAGCAATATTACTTCCATTTTGTAAATGAGACAAGTGTGTGTACGAGAGCCTAAATGATGTGCTGCAGGTATCCAGGCTGGTAAGACAGCCACGGGAAATGTCATTCTGGGTCTTCTCACTCACTCCGTGGCCTGGCCAGTAGGGGAGGTTTCCCCAAGACACTGGCTTGAGACAAACTAACACCGTATAAGGAGAGATGTCCCCAGAGAGAGCTGCAACGTCCGGTGATTGGATAAGGGCAGCACCGCATGAAGATGTGAGGTCATGTGGAGGGAGGAAATAGAGATGAGACAAGATTTGGGTAGGGGGTTGTGTGCTTACTGTTTGGAATAAAATGTCTTGTGGGTGACTGTAGAAAGTGGAGGAGTGGTCGAAACGTTTCTCCACTGGCAATAAAGCCTACGGGGACAAGGCCTTCTCCCCGCTGCCCAGCCAGAGCTGGGTCGCCATCATGGGCTAATCCAGCCTGTTCCTGCCTGCGTATCCCGGTACATAATGCTCCTCTCTCCTGAAGTGTCACTGTGCAATGATACACATAGTGTTTCTTAATTGTGGGCTGTCTTGTTCTGCTGTGCAAGTCAATATTGCGTCCATCACCATTGCATAAGGGAAGTGCGTAAATATGAGTCCGCCATGTTGGAATTCCAACTTTGCCTCTTCCAAAATCGTGCCCCTGAGCTTTCACAGTGTTTGGTCTTTTAAATGGAGATTTTTAAAGTTTACTTTATGGGAGTGTTTTGGTCATTAAATTAGAAAATAGAAAGTTCCTAACACAGCACCTGACATATGGAGCCAGCATTTGAAAGTTCCATTCTTTGGACCTCTCTCACTAGATGCTTGTGAGGACAAAAGAAAATATCAACTCTAACTACAGGGACTTATTGAAGGAGACTTTTAGAGGTACTTATTGCCAGTTCCCCGGATCTGACAAGTCATTTGTAATTTAATCATTCATTTATTCATTTTTTCAGAACAAACATGTTTTCCTTTAAAGATATTAATCCAGTGTCTTAAAATGTTTATAATACTTGGTTTAGTAATATCACTCCTTGGACTCTAGCACACTGCAATTTTCTAAGTACAGAAATGCCTTAAATTTAGTCCCCTGAAGCACTAGTTATGCTGGTTGAAGAATGGAAACAACCCAAGTGGCAAAAAGGCTACATATACAATGATAAGCTTGCACAGTGAAATGTTAGCTTATCCATTAGAAACTTCATAGAGAGAAAGTTCAAAAGGACATGGACAAATATTATGCAATGTAGAAAAAAGACAGAGCATATATATACACACACACACATATACACACACACATATACACACACACACACATATATATATTCACGTACACACACATATATATATACACATGTATATAAATAATCAAAATATAGAGAAAAAGTTAAACACTGAAATATAAAATAATTAGGAATTCATTAAAAATAATTATGGTACAGACATGAGATAAACTACTGTGCATGTGTATAAGAATAATTAATACTTCAAAATACTATATATGCTATGTTAAGTAGAAATAGTCGGTTACAAAATAGGACATACAATATGGTCCAAATATTTTTTTTTTATATTACTATCCTTATTTCTATATAGGCACAGAAAAAAAATGGACATAGCACCAAACACTGAAGGAGTGAAAAGTAAATGACAGGATTATAAGTGGGCAGGATTTTTATGTCCTTCATGCTTTTCTGACTTTGCAAGTATGCTACTGTCTGCCTGTATTTCTTGGGGATCGGAACAGGACCCCTCCAGTAAGACTCGCAGTGGTTGATGTTGCGTGCCAGGTATTCCTGCTTCACCCACTTGTATCTACGTGACAGATTGCACTGCCGTCCCCTTGGGGTTGAAGGGAGCCGTGTGACTAGTGTGGCCAGTGACCGTGGGTGGAAGTGAGCCTGTCACTTCTGGGTGAGAACACTTAATTGTCAGTGTCTCCTTCTCTGAATTTTAAGGATCAAAATATTTTTCTGGGTGAGTTTCAGCACAATTATACTTAGAATCAAAGAGCAGGGAGAGCAAAGCACTTTTCTCAGCCCTTTCCTCTGCTTTAATCTCATGTCCTATGAGTGCTTTTTGGGTCTTCAGTTCACAATACAGGCGTTTATGGTGCCATTTTGGACATAAAGTGCAAAATTTGGGATCCGGCCTACTGTCACTGTTACTTTCCACTTAGTCAGACCCTTCAACATCTTTGACAAAACCACGGTCCTTCCTGAGATGTCCCCAGGATGCCACTTTTGGAACCTAATGGTGTTTATGTGTATGGAGGTCCCAACAATGTACAGGGGGTGGAGGGGGTGGTATCTGATGGGTCTGGTTCAGGTCTCAGCCCTGCCTGTTACCTGTGGGCAGGGGCTCAGGAGGACCCTACCCACTCCCAGCAGTGGAATTAACACAAGATGCCTGTGTCTTGTGGTGGCTGCCCACACACTGGGCTTCCAGATGCAAAAACCTCAGAGATCTTTGGGCTGGACTTTGGAGAATGCGGAGTTAACAGAGAACAGTAAAGGCATTTCTGGTGGCGGGGGAAACATGAACAAGAGTTTAAGGGCTTTAAGAACTATGAGGCAGGGGCAGCTTGAACAAATGGATGGGACATGCAGAATCCTGCGCTTCTGGGCCACCAATCTCAACAGAAATGGTGCATTCAGTCTTTCGTGGGTGCTAGAAAGCGGTGCTCTTTCCAGTGCCTGAGAGATCTGCCTTGTCTCCATACTATTAATGATGCTTATTTAACAAATATTTCTTGAGTACCTCCCCTGTGCCAGACGGTGATCTAGCATTTGGGGCACATTATCGAACTGCTCTCCACTCCTCCCCTTCTTATTTTATATGAAATAAATTTATTTTTCAAGGAAAACTTATATCAACACCATAGAGGAAAAGCCACATTCATGCTACTAAGAGACGGCAATCAGGAAAACAAATTCAATTAAAAACACAAATCCTCATAGTCTCATGAGATGCCATCGCTTGAAGCAGCCCAAGATTTCACACTTTTTATTAAAAAAGTGAAGTTTAGCAAATGCTAAAGAAATGCTGGGACCAACTGGCACCATACAGGTCCTCTCTCTGTGATAAAATCGGAAAAGTGGGGAAGACTTGATGCAGGAGTAATGGGCCACTTCTCTGACTTATGGTGGTGACATCCTGGTGCCCCCTGGAATGATATCAGACGGACATATGCCCCATGTCCGAGAAACCCGAACTAGAGACCCATAATCCTTTCTATTATCTCAATTCTCGTTACGAAGCACGAATATCCATTACACTAAATGGTAGAGCCTTAATACCCACATGGCCTGGTTACTGCATGACCCGAAAAGGTAACAAATATGACTGTGCCCATTGGACAGGTGAGAAACATGACTCTTCACCAGGTTGCGGGTGGCATGTAACTGGCAGACATGAGGGTCAGGATTTGAACTCACATCTGTCTGACCCTATCCACTGACCCACGGACTTTCTATTCGTCATCACAGCTTCTTATTGGGCAATCGTGTAATTGCTAGGCTGGTGGGCTAGACAGGCAGTGTCATATTTCCTCCAGATAAAATCAAGTTGCCACACAGTAGATTGCACATCATTCTAGAAACGTGGAACCCGTCTTCCCTGAAATTAAAAAAAAAAATCAAGCCATTTTCCTTTCATTATCATTAGCTCCTTCCCCAAACACTCTGCCTTGAAGCATTTCTGTGCATCCTCTCAAGTGGCTGTGTTTTTCAGTGAGGTGTTAGAGAGGCCGAGACAGGAAGCAGGCGGGAAAGAGTTAAACACTTTATTATTCTTGCTGCAATTGGTAGTAAATTGTGTAATAGTTTTCATGTCTTAATTACTTAAATTTTATATTGTGCTATAGTGATACTGTCTCTCTTTTTGTCTCTACACAATTGTATTTTATAATAGCTTTTATTAGAACCTACATGAATGGAATGTAAAATGAACACATCACTTCTGTTACTTGTGCAGTATAGAAAAGCACTTCTCTGATATTTGGCATGAAAAGTACTTGCCTTTGTATTTTATGACACATACCAAGTTATATTAGGTGGGGACATATTTTGAACAGAATGGTAACTAAGGGAGACTACAGAACCTCTTTTTTCTGCTTTTAGTAACTTCCTCAGTAAAGAAAAGTGTGGGGCATTCAGTATATCAAGAAAAACTCCCCCACAAAAGAGTTATCTAATTATAGTAAAATGCAAATGATATATACATTAAAAAAAAAAAAAAGCTGAGGTTTTCTTTTGGAAAAATTGGACCTGATCTGCGTTTTAGAGAATTGTTGGAAAATTTAGGTGTTAAATTACAATATCGTGTTTCATCTGTTAATGTAGCAGCTACATTTATTTTTTTAAACCAAATAGTTAATAGTATATGTAGTACATTGCACAAATGTGTCTCACTCTGGCTCCTTTTAAAAGGCTGTGATCTGTTCAACATAGAGTTTTCAAAATGAGCCCATAACTTGCCTTCACGGAAATGTAGCAAGGGCTGCCGTACCACAGAGCTGAAAATGGTTTTTGTTTGTTTTCTTCCCCATTTCCCTTGGTATTTTTTTTATTTAACTAAGTATAGAGGAATCCGTAAATCAAAAAGTCTGTTGCATATAGAAGCTCAAATAC
Organism: Rhinolophus sinicus; assembly: GCF_057876585.1. Lineage (NCBI taxonomy): Eukaryota > Metazoa > Chordata > Mammalia > Chiroptera > Rhinolophidae > Rhinolophus > Rhinolophus sinicus. The sequence continues at coordinate 195,453,738 of NC_142503.1, read as the reverse complement.
AGAGGGGGGGAAAAATCTCAACAAAGGATTCAGTGGGTCCTTGAGAGTGATGGCTATAGAAATAAATGTGAAGAAATATTATAGATGCATATTTAATATTGTTGTGTTTATTGCTCCATTTATAAAAGTCAACCAGCTAGAAACTGAATGAATAAACTCTTCACAGAACATAAGTTAGGTACAGTGTAAGGTGTACCTTAACTCTTACCATCCCCAAGGCAATTAATTTAGAAAATCATTGCTTCCTTATAATGAGTGCGGTTTTTCCGGTTGGAAGGAAACAGTGCAAAAGCAATAGGCATTTGTTCTTGGCCGGAGTCCATTCCTAGCTTTCCAGTTACTGTACTCCCACAGATAAATCTTCTAGGCCCAGCTCATGTCACCTCCTCTGCGAAGCCCCTCGGACTTCCTTGGGAACAATCGCTCTCTCCCTATTTTGGCTCTGAATCTCAACACAGGCTAGCTCCCTTACAGACAGCTCTGCCCCTCCACTAAATGGGAACTCCTTTCCAGGAAAGGACCTTGTCAGCTCATGTTTATATTCACAACACCTAGTCCATTTCCTCTCTTACACAGGATGCTTAAAAATGACCCTGGTAGCTTGCAACTGAATTATGCCAAAGCAACCACGCAGGGCTAGGTTTTGCAACCTCACCCCAAAGAGATCAACGCACTGTCACTACCCTCAAGAAAGTTCAAACTCTATTGATTAAATAAGTCATAAAACAATTAGAGAGAGGCAAGATGATAAAGTGCAAACTTGGGGTGACAGACTGGACTTTTTATCATCAACAGAGAAGCTCAAGGGATTGGACTCAGAGGGAGCAGCGCTCCCCGACAAGAGTACTACTCCGAACGCCTGGGCCACAGCGTGTATTTCTGAATAAGGTTGTACTTTCTCATGCAACAGAAAGTCACCATGCTACATAAAACCATATTTCACATATTGGGGGGGAGGAAGGGAGGGAGGGAGGGAGGGAGGGAGGGAGGGAGGGAGGGAGGGAGGGAGGGAGGGAGGGAGGGAGGGAGGAAAAAGGAGGGAAAAAATACAAAGACACCAGACTCCTGTCTTCTTTACAAGCATCTTTCCATGATTTTGCAATTACCAACGCGAGGCCATTTCCAGATGCTGACTTTTTTCAATCTGCCACACCCCTCCCTTTCCTGGGATCAACTGTCTTTCCAAATTACTGTGACCCCGGCTGGCCAGGCAGGTCTTCCCTCATTTGTTCTGCAGGGTCCCCCACCGTCCTTCCTGGCTCTCCATAAACTGCGGATCCAAGAGCTTTTCTGCTCCAAGATTTGGTTTCTTTCACTCACACTGCTACCCCGCCTGCACTCTCCTAATCCATCAGTTCACTTTTATTTCTCTCTTCTTTTTATTAACATGTCCATGCTGTTACTAGAAGTAAAGGGCTTCTTGAGGAACTAATTCCACCACATTTGTTTGGGTGTTAGATGGATATCCAGAATGGAGATCAAGAGGCATAAAAATAGATTTTGTTGATTTATGAGACCTGGCTGTTTTCAATTCCCCATCAGTATGGGCATGCACGATGCAGGCAAGAAATGAAGCATCTGCTTCCCCCACGTTTCATTTGTGAACTTTAGCACCAGATGTAAATCATTCATAAAATCCCCAAGTGTTGGAAGGTACTCGTCCCTCGTTTTCACAAACATATACTCCACATACTGTACCCAGTGTTTTCTCTCATTTGTTACAAATGGTAGGAGCAGAATTTTAATGACTAACAGAAATAAATTTTCAGCAGCATGGGGAAAAAAGGTAGTTCTGGAAACCCTAACATGCCTCATTGCTCACCAAAGTTCTTCTGGAAACAAAAAGATATCACATTAAATTATCACAATCCAACATCTCCACTATACAGGAATTTAAGGATATAAGATATATTGGCTTGTTGCTGGTTTTTTTGTTTTTCTTTTTTTAAATTCTTGTTGGGGGTGTCATCTGTGTTAATAAAGAACCTCTCAAAGCCAAGGACAGCTGCTTCCTGTTGACCACCTGCCCGGTTGGTCATACCCTTCACACTGCCATGACTCCATTCTGACATCGACTCCATTTATTGAACGTCTACATAAGACACAGTCCTTCCTTTCAAGATGCTCATAGTCTTGCAGGGGTGTGAGGAGGAGAACAAAGAGAGAGACCAACACGCATGTCAACAATCTCACTGCTGAGCGGTGCCCTGGATGTCCCTCAATTTGCCGGTGGGTCCCTGTCTTCTGGAAACAAATCTATGTCCTGTGGGGGAGCTGAATGGGAAGGTCAATTGGGGACCTCTGCCATCTTCTGGGCAAGGAAAGGGCAGGTGACCTAAGCAAGCTCAGATCACCCGTGGATCTGAGAATGGTCAAAACTGATATATCCCAACAGTGGTGATTCCTGCTACTGAGTCCCCTTGGAGTGACCCCAGTTCCTGTCCTTTCGTACCCAAGTTGTTCAGGCCTTCCTCTGGTTTTTGGTCTACACAATGCGCTTCCAATCAGCTCTGTTCCATGAAAGTCATCTAGAGTCAGTTTGCCATACAGGTACCTGTATGGATCCCTCTGAAAAATGCTGTGAATTTTAAGGAAGTTTCAGGGAGAGCACAGAGTATGAAGTGACCAGTTCAGTCTGGACAAGGGGGAGTGGAAGCTATCAGAGAAGGCTCCATGGAGGAGGTGATGTTGAAAAGATTATTAAAGAAAGAATAGAAACACAAAAGATGGACTTCAGACTCCTTTTGCAAAACGCAGACCAAAGTTGTGAGGCTCAGGGCTCTGGCTCTAGTTGCTCAGAAAAACATAAATCTAACCGTCAGTGTCTACTGAACATGTTCTTATATGAGGTATCATACTAAACACATATTATTTTCTTAAATCCTCTCCACTCTGCCCGAGATCACACAAGAGAGACTCCCAAGTCCTAGCTTTTTGGACTGCACCAGCTGCCTCCCTTGCTTTCTCTTCAAAAGGAAAGCTCCCTTTGAGTCCTTCCAAAAGGAAGTTCTGTAATTCCACAAATGCCTCCTGTAATAATTATGGTGGGGGGATGGGGTGGTTCCTGGGTGGCTCATCCTTGATATTCTCTCTCTCCCAGAGGCTAGAATACATGGCAAGCATATGTGGAGGGTGTGGATACAATTTGGCATCTCTACAATAACACATTTTTGTTGCTTTTAGGTCAGCTAGAAGGAGAAGACCCAAGGGACCCTGCCATTAATAGCCAAGTTGGAATTTTAATGAGAAATAGTTATTTTTATGTCTCCAAGAATTCACCCCTTCATTCATTTATGCATCCATTTCCTCACTTATCAATCAACTCATCCATTCTTGATTATACTGCTTCAAGAGTTATTAATTTACAGGAGAAGAATGTCATGTAAACATTGTGAAAGGCATACTGCATTTTCTCCCTGCAATTCCAGAGAGGCAATATTCTAAGTAGAAAATACACTGGTCTGGGTGTCCGGAGGTCTGGATACAAGTCCCACCCTGCAACTTACTAGCTATGAGAACCAGTCCCTCTGCCTCAGTTTCCTCTTCTTTACCCAGCAATCATAATCTCTGTGTCTGTACCAGAGGTTGTCAGAAGGACTGAACAAACTCATGGAGCCACCAGTCCTTTGCTTCGTGACCTAAAGTCCTGGATAACTCCATGATATTATTGCCTGGGTTTCCACCTTCTGCCCTCAGGAATGTGTATGAGCTTATAAAAGTCATTTCCACTGTCTGTACCCCCTTTCTCTCCTCTGGGGAGGGGAGAGGTTGACTCCCCAATTTTGTATATTCTTTCCAGCTCAAAACATGTATAATTCTCTAAGTGACTTTTCACTGTATATTTGAAGACATGTGCTTCAAGACATGGGGCCACCCAATTAGATTATTTCCTCTTTGTCATACTGGTGTTCCCCTTGCTACAGCTCGGTACCCCGAGAATTCTGATGGGCCACGTAGGGCAAGGCGTAGGCCTAGGCATGTTCTAATGTGCCTTTGACCTTGGCTATGCCCATGTCAGGCAAAGGAGGTGATGGCCCCTGATTGGGGGCTCATGATGCCCAGATAGTGAATTTATGCCCGTTCCTAGAAATGCTTAGTTAATGTTTTTGTCTCATCTCATCCCTGCAGAATAGAAGCCTGTATATGACTTTCCTAAAGCTCTGATGTGTTGTGCGCTTTTGTGTTACTCTCTAAGACAGCCCAGGCCACTCACATCCAGTCTCTGCATCTCACTCAGTCTCAATTTGTAAAATGTTGGTAATAGCAGCTAAGCCTTTTGGAGAGATCACACTGTGTCTGCCACTCTCCTGGAAGCTTTGCGTGCCTTATCTCACTGACCTCTCACAAGAACGTTAGGACAAAGGTGCTGGTACTACTGGTCTGTCATTTATGTCTGAGAGAACTGGGTCTCAGAGAAGGGAGGTGACCTGCTCAAAATGACCTGGCCAGCTGGTGGTGGAGCCTGCTGGAACAAGCCAGGCCTAGAGTCTAATTTTTAACCATGAGGGCTGCTGTCACCCTTGGAAATATTTTCATTCTCTATCTGTTTCCATCCTCTCATTTTCTTTACACAGTCACATACACTAGTGCACACATACACACATATACGTGTGTTGATACACACACGAGCAGGTAAGAAAATGGAAGAGGATCCCACCAACCTATCTTGCACGATGGCTCAAGTCACGTGCCCTCCTCAGTGTCAGTGACTTTAAAATAAGACCGTTGCACCTCTTTGGACCTGAACACTTAGCTTGATTTTCAGTTTAAGACCATTTTCTCTAAACATCTTTATGATGACTTCTTTTTCTGCTGTTCTGGTTTCTTGTTTTCCATGTGCAATAATTAATGTTTTTCTCTATTATTCATACTTATCACGTACGCTTTTGTCATTTTTACCTTTATTTTTTGCTTCTTCTTTCTAAGAGGAGTCTCAAGTGTGTCTTCCCCATCACTCATTCAAATTTCTTTCCTGTCCATTTTCCGTTTTCACCCTAAAATCAATATGTCCTACTCCATTTTCAGTTCCTTACAATTATTTCTTGCTTTATCTTTCTATTTTTGCCCTCAGGTCCACCAGCTTTGGTGTTTTTTTTTCCTTGAGTCTTTTGCTTTTTTTCTAGAAATTTTGTCTCCCTTATGCTATTTGGGATTTTAAACATTTTTTTAATTGGAAAACAAGACAGAAAATTGCCCTGGATGCCCTAAGCCACCACAGTTAAGCATGTATTCTGGCTGCAATTCGTTGAAACTGTATGCCAGGCACTGAGCTGTGCTCTTTATCTGGCTGAATTTAATCCTCGCAACCACCCCATGCAGTAGGTCTATTACAACCCCTATTTTTAAGCATGGGAACTGAAGCACAGAGACGAAATAAGCAAAAGAAAATTAAACACTCTGTCTGACTAGAAAGTCCTTGTTTCTAGGTCTGTGCTGTGCTCACCCTCTTTGAAATTGTTGTCTAGTGATACAGAGACTAATGCCCCCATCAGAGTGTAGAGAACACATTCATTCACTCAGTCATTCATTCACTCTTTCTTTTTCCTTCCTTCCTTCCTTCCTTCCTTCCTTCCTTCCTTCCTTCCTTCCTTCCTTCCTTCCTTCTTTCTTTCTTTCTTTCTTTCTTTCTTTCTTTCTTTCATCCAACAGGGTTCCAGACACCATTCTAGGCACCAGGGAATATAGTAAGAGAGAGGAGGAGAGACACCGTATACAAATGAATGAATGTGTGGCATGAAATGACATCAGGTAAAGGCTGTGAAGGACATTTTTAAGTAAATAATGTTAAAGACATTAGCATGGTAACCAGCACACAGGAGACGCTTTAAAACTGCTTCTGAATAGACAAGGGGCGCTGAATCGATTCCCTCACTCAGAAATGTCCATTGCCCCCAAAGCGCCAGGGCCAGGCCGGGTGGGCTGGGGAGGGGAAGGGAGGCCTGGGTCCTGAAAAGTAGAGGCTGAGGCAACGTCTTTGGGGTCATGTAGATCCTGCCCCGATGGGCAGGGTGAGAAGTGGTGACAAGTTACCTGTGGCTGGTACCAACAAAGATGACACCAGCAATGACAAGGGCCCCAGACTCTTCTCCCCGCCTCACCCTCTCGTCCTCCAGTCTGTCCCGAGAGTGAGTCTGGACCCACAAACCAGCCCAAGGAGCCCCACAAACTCATGCGCCTACATGACACACGCACAGTGACGTAGGCCAGGTGTAGAGGGCATGAGAGAGGTGAGGATGGTGGAAAACTGATTCTTTCCCCCAGAGAAGTCAGGAGGTTTCACTTTTCAAGTGTCCAGATTTTTTTTCTGTTGGTAATTCCAATCATCATCAACCACGACAACAATTTGCCCCATGTAGGGTGATGTTTCGCAGGTGGTGGGGAGGGGTCGACATGCATGCTCGAGCTTGCCTCAGGGGCACCCGACATGTCGTAGATTGTGGTGACAATAATCACCATGATGCCAGCGACACAGAGCGCCGAAGGACTTTGCAAGTATTTTGATGTATGCTCCTCTGGTGGATGTAATTATCCTCGCTTTCAAGATTAGGAGACAGGCTCAGAGGCGTGAGCTAGCTTTCTCTAGGCCTCGCCGTCAGCAGGTGGCACAGTTGGTTCAGTGGCCGGAGGTTGGTTCCCATGCCTGAGTGTCTACCCTGGATGCCATCCTACCACTCAGATGGGGGCAAGCACCGGTGTGCTCATGGCTGCATGAAGCAATGCGGAAAGAGAGAGCTAGACTCCACAGGGATGCTCTGGCCAGCCCTGCAGACTGCAACCCAGGCCAAAGCTGAAGAGAGTTCTCCAGGGGCTGGGGGGGGGGGGGAGTCCCTGGACTAGGGCCTGTGCAGCCCCCAGTCTCTCTCCAAGGCAAGTAAGGACTGACCAAGCCCCTATCGACTTTGCTTAATGCTTCATCCATTCGTTTTCTTCAGAGCCCTCTATGTGTTTGAAAATATTCCTCTTCATTATTCATATTGTACCACAAGAATGATATATTTGAAGAAATCATCATGAATAAAGTGGCCAATTTAGCAGGGAGATTTACTAGGAAAATACTCAGTAAAAAATAGTCAGCCACCACATTTTCTGGGAGAGGGGGAAAATAAAATGCTGTTTGGGGTTTAATAGTTATAGAACAATGCTCATAGCTGCGGGATCCTATTCAATAACGTCTCCTATCACAATTCTTGGACAGAGAAAGAAAAATTTTATTTTTAATAACGATAAAAGAGGAAATAAAATGGCTGCGATTCTAATTAAACCTAGTTGCAGAAAAAGAAATCATTCTCTTTTCCCCTAGCATTCTAAAATAGTTTTGGGGGAGGGTAAACACATGTGTACATTAAAAATAGAATTGCTAATAATCTTGAAAGAGAATGTTCTGGGTTTGGGGAGGCCAGATGGCAGGGCGGTAAGAGCTTCTTGACAATTCTCACTGGCTTTGAAATCCAGGGGTAAGTTTGCTAGCACGCCTAAAACTCCATGCCCTCATCCTTAAAATGGGGTTATTATCATACCCAGCCGACATGACCAATTGCCCTCCAAAATCTACGTTCTCCCTTCCATCACGTGCCACTGTCACTGGAAGGGGCCAGTAGAGAGCTGGTAAACCAGCTCACGGAAAACAAACCAAAGCATTTGCCAACTGCTGTGGTGCAAATACTCCCACTGTGGACCATTTCAAGTTATCAACGTGATGTCACTCACTGAACTTGGCATTGGGAAGAGATGCACCGAGTCGGTTCTTGGTGGCGCCAGACAGCAGTGGACCCCAGGCCACATTTCCCAGCCAACCCGCATCTCACATAGAGGTGTGGCCCTGTGATAATTTCTCAATGGTCCGGGTCACTGCCAGGGCAAGCTTTTAAGAAGTGGGGCTGCCTCCCTCACACCTGCCCTCACCTTTCCTGCCACGGGAGAATCATGGCCACAAGAGAGAAGAAACCTGAGTCCCCAAGTCACTGTCTTTGTACAGAAACACCCTGAACTGTTAGGAAATACCCATTTGGGGGTCTTTTTGGTCCAGCAGCTAGTATTACTCTAACCAATGAACCCGTATTTGCAGATGATAATAATAGTGCTTACCTCACAGAAGTCTGTGGAAATCAGTTAGCTCAGTGCCAGGCACATGGGGACACTACATGTTCTCCTCATTATCAGATGTACACAGAGATAGAATAATTAGTTATATGTCATGGGACACAGAGAAGCCATCTACTTTGCTCAGATATAACTATGCTGCTGTTAGCCGATATCTACTGATTAATTAAGCACATTTATTGAGCATCTACTACTTGCAAAGATGGATATGTTATCTTTTCCTTCCACAAGGCATCTAAACTCCAGTGGGGAGAGAATCCATGTGCATCCATGGCCATGGGAGACAAGGTGGGACATGTGCTCCAATGACAACAGTAATTTATAGTGACCACTCAATAGCTTCTTTGCACAGAGAAGGCACTGGCACCTTATGTCAGCACCTACCCGAAGGGCGGGTGTTATTATTATTCCCATTTTACACATAAAGAAAACTGAGCCTAAGTAAATGTCGGAACTGGGATTTGAACGCAGGCAGTGTGAGTCCAGAGCTCACACTCAGAGGCACTGCATGGCACTACTTCCTCGACAAGGGTTCAACAAAAACACCGATGCTACCAAGGGATGGGGCACTTTTGAGACAGTCCCTAAAGGAGCGGAGGGCCAGGCCACCTAAACCTGAGGACAGGCAAGGTTGAGGCTACAGAGATTTGGAAAAGGAAGTGGGTTCTCGAATGTGGAGAGCCCCACAGGCCTGGTTAGAGCGTTTGAACTACACTCCAAAACTCAAAGAACTTAAAAATAAATTTTAAAAAATGAGGGCTTGGATGATTCAGCTTCTTCCCTGCAAACAACTACCAGGCTTTAATTCCAAGTAGTTCTTTCTCTGATTAGCTCAGATCCCATACGCATAGCAGTTTCTCTCCAGGACTCAAATGTGTTGACATTCACCATTAAAATGTGAGCTGGCCTCTGCTCAAATATCCCCTTAGCAGTGCATATCCCCCAAACCCACACCCAGGCTAATGATGAAATTATCTTTTTTGATTTTCAGTTTCTAGCTCTCGCCATTTCCCCATACTTTATTATATTTTGACTAATTCAATTGTACTTTGCCAACACCCATGAGGGGAGATGTTCCTCAAAGAGATCTCTTCCAGCTGTAAAATATACATAGATAGGACATCTCAAAACACCGCAATTTTAGCAGTGGTTATTGAGCGTCTCATCACCGCAGTTTTAAGTCACAATTTATAATCCTGACTTAAACAGAAAAAACTCTTCAGTCCAAGAAAGTTCTGTGTCCATGATGCGATTGCAGGAAGTGGTAGAGAATGCCATTTCAAGAAATCCTTCTCTTGGGGGAGGGACAGGTGGCTCAGTTTGTTAGAGCATGAGCTCTGGGCAACGGGGCTGCCGGTTCAATTCCCACATGGGCCAGCGAGCTGTGCCCTCCGCAACTAGAATGAAGTCAATGAGCTACCGCGGCTGCTCAGCTCCCGGGTGGCCAGATGGCTCAGTTGGTTGGAGCGCGGGCTCTCAACAACAAGGTGGCCGGTTCGACTCCCACAAGGGATGGTGGGCTGCATCCCCTGCAACTAGCAACGGCAACTGGACCTGGAGCTGAGCTGCGCCCTCCACAACTAAGACTGAAAGGACAACAACTTGACTCAGAAAAGTCCCGGAAGTACACACTGTTCCCTAATAAAGTCCTGTTCCCCTTCCCCAATAAAAATCTGAAATAAAAAAATACAGAGAAAATAAAAAAAGAAAGAAATCCTTCTCTTTTTGTTCGGGGTTTTGCAAAACATTTAAGAAGAATTAATGCTACTTTCATTGTGGTTGTGATTAGGGGCTAACTTCGGGGGCTACAAATCACTGAATGGGCCTAATGTTATAATTAATGTAAAATAGAATTAAAAATAACAGCCATAGATGGACCTGTACCAGGTATTAGGTTGGTGCAAAAAGTAATTATGGTTTAACAGGTTAAAAATAATTGCAAAAAACGCAATTACTTTTGCACCAACCTAACAACAATTAGCAAAAGCTTTGCCAACACTCAGAGGGTTTTGACCCACTCCCAACCTAGACAAGGTCAGAAGCCTCCCTCAGTGGAATCACACTGGGAAGACCACACGGAGGGAGCTCAGAAACACGTGGAAAGATTTTTTTAAACTTACTTTATTCACCCGCTCAAAACTTCTTGACCTGGCTGGGCTAACTCCCATTCACTCCTCCAGGTAGCAATGCAGACATCACCTCTTCCAGGAAGCCCTGCACGCACCTGTCCACTGAGCCACACTTATACGCTCTGGGTTCTCGGCATTCTTCCCGAACGAAGCGTTCTCACTGGGAATATTCTACAGTGCGTATTTTTCATGGTGGGCTGTAGGTATCTACTGAGCTGTCCGTCTTTCCCTCTCACCTCTGGACCAGGGCCTCATTGGGGGGTGAGTCTGACACCCAGCTCAAGTGCCGGACAGGGCTAGCTCCTCGTCAGGCCTCTGGTTCCTGAGGGTCCCAAGTCCAGTGGAATCCAGCCAGGCTCACTGCAGTGGGGGTGTGGGGGAGGGGGAGGGAAGCCCACCAGCCTCTCTTGCTGCTAAAACCCCCAAGTCATTTCCATGTCCCCTCTGTCCTCCCTACAGGCTTTGTGGGGGTCAGTTGCTTGTCCCCTCATGGGGGCCCAGCTCCACTAGAATTCTCTGAACTTGCTGGTTTGAGGGGCAATTCCCTTGGAACCAGCTCAGCCCCTGGATCTAGGTGGGAGGTCCTCACCAGCACCTTTCCCCAAGGTGTGGAGGGAGGATGAGGTATCCATCCAAAGGGCTGTGCAGCTCCTTCCTCTCCAGAAGGCATCTCCCGGGCCTGGCGTGGCAACGGGGCTGTGTTCTGCTACCGTGTTTCCCCGAAAATAAGACCTAGCCAGACCGTCAGCTCTAATGCGTCTTTTTTTTTTTTTTTTTTTTTTTTGTAATTCCTTCCATCTTGTAGCATTTTGCAGCTTACGTCATTGAACTAGCCTTACCTTTTTTTTTTTCTCTTTTAAGATTTTAGTGGGGAAGGGGAACAGGACTTTTTTGGGGAACAGTGTGTACCTCCAGGACCTCTTTCCCAAGTCAAGTTGTTGTCTTTTTTATCTTAGTTGTGGAGGGTGCTGTTCAGCTTCAAGTTGTTGTCCTTTCAGTCTTAGTTGTGGAGGTTGCAGCTCAGCTCCAGGTCCAGTTGCTGTTGCTAGTTGCAGGGGGCACAGCTCACCATCCCTTACAAGTCGAACCAGCAACCTTGTGGTTGACAGGACGCGCTCCAACCAACTGAGCCATCTGGGAGCTCAGCGGCAGCTCAGCTCAAGGTGCCGTGTTCAATCTTAGTTGCAGGGGGTGGAGCCCACAGTCCCTTGTGGGACTCGAGGAATTGAACCAGCAACCTTGTGGTTGAGAGCCCACTGGCCCATGTGGGAATCGAACCGGCAGCCTTCGGAGTTAGGAGCACAGAGCTCCAACTGCCTGAGCCACCGGGCCGGCCTCTAATGCGTCTTTTGCAGCAAAAATTAATATAAGACCCGATCTTATTTTACTATAATATAAGACTGGGTCTTATATGAGACCCAGTCTTATATTAATTTTTGCTCCAAGAGACACATTAGAGCTGATGGTCCTGCTAGGTCTTATTTTCAGGGAAACACGGTATTAGAAGGAAAGGAGGAGGATTGTTTCCTAAAATAAAATCTCTTGGGAGCAGAAATAACACGACATAACCCAACTCCCTCATTCAATTACGCACTCCACAATCATTTACTAAAACGTCACTAGGCGTCCTTCGGAAAAAACAACAGAAGGTAGCATAAATATAAAGGACAGCCCATTCTAAAGAGTCAAGAGATTAAAAGCCAAGCTAATCTTGCCCCAGAACTTGTTCTAGGCCAGGTACCGACCTAGCACTTGGCGTTATTTACTTTGCCAGCTTCCTACCGTGCTTCCCCCAAAATAAGACCTAACCGGAAAATAAGCCCTAGCATGATTTTTCAGGATGACATCCCTTGAACATAAGCCCTAATGTGCCTTTTGGAGCAAAAGTTAATATAAGACCTGGTCTTCTTTTCAGGGAAACACAGTAGTCACGGACACTTTTGTTACCACATTTCTCAGGTGAGGAAACTAAGGCTCAGAGCCATTGAGTAACTTGCCTCAAGTCGTGGCTCCTAAATGGCAGTTCTGGGGTTCAAGTCCAAGAAGTCATACACTTAACTAACCACTCCTTCAAGTGAAAACTGCCATCCTTCACAATCCAGTGGGCTCATTGCTCCAGTAAAGCACATGTAAACATTGATTCTACGGGGGCACTGAAAGGAACGAGAGGAACAAGTGACCGCATGCAGGTATGAGGAGATCAAGGAAGGTTTCTCAGAAAGAGATGTCCTTTCATTGGGGTTGTGAAGGATGAATAGGAGTTGGCCTGGGCAAGAAATGGAGGAAAGGTCATTCCATGTTTGAAGACAGAGAAAAGTTTTATAGGACTGATGTGTGGGAGATGGAAGAAACAGGAGAAAGGGCAGAAGAAGAGAGACTAAAGAGTTAATTTGTGGTCGGCCTGAGAACAACCTTGTATAAAATGTTCAGAAACCCATTCTTCTACCAATCTTAATAAGAAATGATAATAATTGGTGTTTGGGTTTTTTACCTTATTTCCTTTCCTTTCCTACATGCCCCTTGTAAGCATTAAAGAAAGAACTCTGGAAAGCTGTAGGGATTTGGCAGGTCCATTCGGATAACCTTCACTGTGGACCAAGGAGGGTTGGGGGTGGGGAGGCAGAAGGTATGGAAGCCTCAAGGAGCCCACAGTGTAGTTGGGGAAACCTGCAGAGATATGGGCTCCCGCTGCACAGTGAGGGCAGAGATGGGGGTGAAATAGTTTCAGACAGAAAGACTCAGTCTCTCCTATGTTGACCATCAGGAATCCCCAGACGCTCAGATAATCTGTAACCTAGATCATAAATCCTGAAATAGCTCAGAGTGTTATTTTCCATGAGGTTATTTTGGAAATGTACTCACCAGATATATTTACACCCTACATCTGTCAATAAAAAAATAAAAAAAAATAGGCAGCTCAAACAGCCAACATGAAATAAGATTAATAAATTAGTAGTTGAAATAAGAAAATGTGGTTTTAACAAACAAGCATCAGCACAGTTGTGCTGTGTGACTGGATTTGGAACCAGGCTCTGAGTTTCCTAGTGGCCAGAGCAAAGAGAGAAACTCAATGTTACATAATTTAGATTGCCCAAAAGCAATGAATGATGCCAGTTCCCCAAGGAAGACAGACTTTTTCCTACTTCTAAACTCTGCATGAAATATCTCGAGTTAGATGTTTCGCAGGAAACACAGAAATAGCATCATATGGCTGGTAGGAACCTTATATAAAAGTCAGAGACATGACATTTAGAGCAACATACAGGAGAAAGGGGGTGTGGTCCCCATATGGGAACTTCCTGTGATCCCAATTTCCACCCTGCATTTGTTCCTCCCTCCACCAACCACTATGAATAGCTGTTAAAAGCCAGGTTGTCTTCTAGGCCTTGGGAAGATCGGGAAACTGACCACAGAAGGAAAAAGAAGCTTCAGACAGGGGTCATGTGACTGAAACTTGAGGAACAAATAGTTGTTTCCAGGCAGAGTGGGTACGAAGGCACCAAAGCGAGTGAGGGCTTTGCACACTCGGGGGCAGGGCTAGGAAGTGGGCCCAGCTGAGACCACTAACGTTTCTTACATGAAAATCCCAGCAGGACATGCCTGGAAGGCAGACTGCAATCCTGGCTCTGACCCCAGCCCCTTGTGCGACGGCCGGTGAGCCTCTTACTCTCTCTGTGCTGACTTTCCTTCATGTACAAAAAGACAGCACTTACCCTGGAATATGCTTCTCTGTCTCTTGCAGCCAGAACCCGATTTTATGTCTGTATCCTCAAGCCAAAGGATTGGATTTCTTTTGGACCAATGACAAATCAATGAATCCTCCGTGTTTAAAAGGATCAAAGGTATTGAGCTTGGGGACCTGGGGAGTTGCTCTGTCCAGCCCTTCTCAAACCTCGTAACTGCCTTCATGGGGTGTTTCTGTTTTTTCAATTTTTTCCCATATGAGATGTTAATACTCAAAAACCCAATCCTTAGAGATAAATAGTTCAGGAACCAAAATATAAATTCTACACGCTCACGGGGTGACAATATTGGATCTCACCCACATATATAATTACATTGTTCAACGCTGGGGTTTTTTTTTTCCCTGCTGCTATCGTAGTCATCTATCTTCCTAACAAGATAATTTGATCAGTTACCAATTAGTAGTTTTTCGGCTATCCATTTAGGGACTAAGTGACCTGAAGTGCAATCAGATGAACACAGCCAGGTTCCCTTGCTCCTGACAGTTTAGCTGTCAGAATTTCACTCTGGTTTTATACAGTCGTGGAGGCATCCATATATTTTCTGGGTATAGGAGCCATCGTTTTGGTGAAATGGGGATAAAGATGCTGAGTGTCATTAAGTTAAATGGGACAATGGTTAGATGGAATTAAGTAGGATAATGTTTGTGAAGTTCCTGGCACGTAGCAAGCACACAATAGCTGATACTCTCATCACTCTTAGGATTATTATTCAAAGTCTCAGCTTTGTTTTCTGATCTAAACTCCTTGTGTTCTAATTAAAAAGAAAGCAAAAAAAAAAAAAAAAAAAAATGGAGATGAGAGATGTTCAAGGTCACACAACCCCTGAAGATAAAAGCCTCTGGTGTCATGGTTCAGGGTCTTCCCCGTCTAGCCTGCGATGCCCACTTGGAACACAGCCTCATCTTTGCAGACTGAGAGTGGGGTGTTGACCTACTGCATGTCCCTGGTCCCTGCGGTCAGCCATGGGCTCAGGGTGGAATCTAGACCTTGGTTCTAAGGACCTGGTTCTTTTGGCTCTTGGAAGAGATGACAAATGGGCAACTGTGGTCCTGGAGGTTCAAGTGGGCCTTCCTGAGGCCCCACCCCCTCCACTGCACTGCAGCCTCCACCCACGGCTTTCACTGCTCTTGGGGTATCCTGCAGAGTCGTGGCATCTCCCTTACCATGCTCTGCAGGGAAAGCCATGGGGTCACCATTTCTGGCAGAGCAGAGCACCGAGGGGAGAGGGGAGATTGCATAGCTCACTAGGGGTAGGTGGATACTGGAGGTGTGGGAAGCTCGTGCTGGGGACATCCAATATGGCAGGTACATGGAGCATCTAGAAAATGGGCCAATAGTAAGCAATCGAAGGTAAAATACACAAGTTAGGCAATAAAAGGAGCCGGGAGCCCGGGGTGACATGGTGGGAAATGCACAAGTAGCAGGACCCGGATATATAACAGGAAGGGACAGGGCCCATGTTCTCACTGGGAGCCTGTGACAGGCCTACGAGACCAAGGCAGGTCCTTGAAGGACTGGGGTGATGAGCAGGTTACAAGGACACAAGGAAAATCCTGCTAAGAATGGACCTTCCGATGGACGTAGATGTGTGGTTATCAGAACTGAGGATAAGAGCTGCATCCACATCACAGATTGGGATGTCAGACCTGGGGTGTCTCCGCTCAGGATGCTAGGAACAAAACACCATAAACTGGGTGGCCATAAACAGCAGACATTCATTTCTCACTGCTCTGGAGGTTGCTGGGAAGTCCAAGATCAAGGTGCCACCTGATTCAGTCTCTGGTGAGAACCCACTTTCTGGCTCGTGGATGGCCATCTTCTCACTGTGTCCTCACATGGCAGAGAGAAGATGCTCCACTGTCTCTTCCTCTTGCCGTAAGGACACTAATTCCATCATGGTGCCCGCTCCCCCACGACCTCATCTAAACCTAAGTGCCTCCCAGAAGCCAATTTCCTAATCTGCCATCACATTGCAGATTAGCGCTTCAACATAAGTACTTTGGAGGAGACACACATTCAGTCCACAACACAGGGGCTGCTCTGGGTGAGGACCAGGGCCTGGGGCTGTTGGGAGAGGAGGATGGAGTTGCCAGGGACCAGCCAGGCCTCGGAGCATGTAATGGGGCTCACAGGAGGTTCCTGCATGGGTTGAATATTGACTGGCTGCCTAAGGATTCCTCCGGGTTTTTGGTTAGAATTAGTAGAAACTGACTCTGGCTACTTTCTGCAACAAAGGCAGAGAAAGTTTATGAGAAGAATACTGGGGCAGACAGATTTGATGGGAAGCCAACCAAGAACTATGCCGGGATGAGAGTGCAGGAGCAGAGACAAAGCAGCTGCAGCCGCATAGGCCCACCCCACAGCCACCACTGGCACAAAGCTGTCTCTGGGGACGTATGTCCTATTGGCCGAGCCAAGGTCATGAGCCTGCCTCTGGCTACACCACCCTGCTGGTGGGAGAAGGCTCTGGGCCACTTGGTTCAGGCTTGAAAAGGGAGGCAGCAGAGGGAAGCAGGGACCCAGAACTGTTCTGTTTAGTCAACACAGAATTCAGAATTCTCCCCAAAGGGAGAGAAGTGTAAATGCACAAGACGAGGTGATGCTGGGAAGCTGGAAAGTACACACTATTCCTCTCGTCCACTCTGTGGCACTGCCATGGCTGTTCTGATTTTGTGTACTTGGCCTCCACCCTAAATAAAGAAGCCCCCACGGGACAAGAACCACGGGCACCATTGAGAATACCCAGGACCACGACCCATGAGTCAACTCTGCAGTCCTTAGCGGTTGAACTTGACTGGCCCAGACAGCCTGGAAAAGGCAACAGCTGCTACATGTATTCAACGTTGTGTCTTTGACCTTGTGTGTGGGGAACCAGTGTATATTGTCCTTGCTTTTGCACGTGAGAGTCTTCCTTTTACTCAGTAATTTAAAAAAGTCTGTGTGTGTGTGTGTGTGTGTGTGTGCGCGCGCGCGTGTTTTTGCATAAAGGCCATTCTCCTGAATTTTTCATGTACTAACATATCATAAATGTTCTACTGAGTCATTCAAAACCCTCTGTAACGCATTCATTCATTGATTCACCCATTGTCTGTTCATTCACTCTCTCAGTCGGCAGTCATTTGGTAAACCCGTCCTGGACCTTGGCTCCAGGCAGGCACTGGGCACAGTGATGGGCAGGGCGGCTCCTTGCCCTCAAGGAACTGAAAGTCTAGTGAGAGATGCAGATATGCCCACTATGAAATTAGACTCTGGGGGGACAACAGCTCTGATGGCAGGTTTCCAAGGTGCCCCGGAGGCACACACAGGGCATCCAAGCCCTGGGCTGGTTCAGAGAAGTGGAGTGGGGTGGGTCAGGATGAGAAAAGCCTTGCTAGAAGAAAGGGCAGCTCCACGGAGCCCTGAAGGACAAGTGAGAGAGCCAGGTGGGTGATTTGTAATGACGGCCACATCAGCTTCCGGTGAGCGTTTGTCAGCAGAGGGATGACGTGATCAACATGGCCTTTTATAAAGATGATTCTTCTGCTCCAAGTCGGGGGTCAGTCCAGTGGCCCTGCCAGCTGTTGTGCACAAATGGGGGTTAACTGGTCTGAGTGAGCCTCGCTAAAAGCTTGTCGATTAAAGCCAGCGAGGCTCCAGAATTCCCACATGGGGGGACTTGGGGTGGCTGTCTGCTGGGAAGACGGGCCTCAGGACTGGTTTTGAAGCTGAAGCACCATAACAAGCACACTCAGTGCTCTCACACATTTTTCTGAGGTGGCTTTAGGGAATGACATGCTGATAGGGGTTTTTTTTTGGGGGGGGGCGGGGTGGTATCGATATAAAACCCCTCCAATCCATGCCTTCCAATTAAAATAAATGCTGCCATCACCACCGGGGGAAAAGAAATGAATGCAATTGGTGACCTGGCTCCTTTGTGCCTGAACAGGGACCGGGAAGCACAGAGAGCAGCGGAGCAGAGCAAGCCCATGTCATAAGGTTACCAGATAAATCGCAGGCGGCCCAGTTACATCTGAGTTTCAGATGCATGAGTAATTATTTGGCATATCCCAAATATCGCATTATTCATTGTATATCTGACATCGAAATTTGACCGCATCCTATATTTTCACTTGTAAATCTGGCCACCCTACCTTCTCAGCTGTCTCCAGACGGAACATTCCTCTTTCCCAGTATGTCACCTGGAAGCTAGAAGGCATGGCTTTCTGTCCACCGGGCATCTCTTCACCTCCAGTCCACAATAAACACCTCTGGATATTTCCTGGACATGGTGCCCCAGGGGAACCATTTGCAGGTGGCACTCCCATGGGGCCAGAATCCTTCTGGGACATTATGGCTCCTTCACAGCACTGGAGAGCAGGGCGAGGGGGCGAGGGGGCCTCCCTTGCTCTGGGGACTGTTTTGTGCACAGTGTCAAGAAAAAAAGAGAAGGAAACAATTTGCAAAAGGAATTCTGGAAGAGACACATCTTTAGGGGAAGTCTTTCAATGCCAATCAAGAATGACCCAGAAGCCCACACGGCCCTGCCCACTGCCAACATGGAGATGAGCCCTGGAGGAACAGGAGGCACAGGAAATAAGGCTCACCCCTGCCTGCCTCCAGGGTCTCCAGTTCCTGCCCTACCAAGGCCTGACAGGACTGTCCTCCCCACCCGCCCTCACTGCTGCTGACCAGGTCCTTCCCGAAAACAGGGAATCTGGCTCTCCACTCCCTCCCAGGCTGCAGAGGGGCGAGTTAATTGTCTTTCCTAGGCAAACGGGTTAAAGGATCTAAAGCAGACATGCTGTGAGGGACAGGGAAGTGTCCTCTCCCTCCTTGCAAGGCCACGCCTAGCAGCATGCCTGGCTCATAGTAGGTGCTCAATAAATCTTTGCTCCATCTGGACCTGAAATGAGGAAGGGCTGGGCTCTGTTGTCTGTGCTGTTCTGATTATAGGGATAAATAAATGGGCTTTTCTGCAACAGCGGACACCTTTCGCTACTAAATTCACTTTAGGCACGGGAAAATAAAAGGCTCTCGCATTCCATATCGCCACTGAGGAAAGAGATAAGGCTTGGGCTCAGAATGAATCCTGGCTTATATTTGTGTAGAGAAGTAATCAGATCATCAAGGCAGAACAAGAAAGTGAAAGGGTGTTAAGACAAATGAATATAAAAGCACACAATACCCTGTCCCTGATTTGCTTTCCCAGGCAATGAAATATTTCAGAAGATTAAAAATGGTTATGTAACACCCAGAATCCACATTGTCAAAAAGATTTGTAACTCAGTGTTTTCCTACCCAGGTACCAAATGAAAGAGTTTCATCTAGGTTTTGATCACGGCAATTTTTTTTAAAGATATAAAATATATTGAAATATTTAAATTGCTTGTCAAATGTAAACTCGCCTCTGTCCTGACACATTTAAAATATAACGTGGCTTTAAACATCACTTCTCCTGATAGGATTTTGTAAGTTTTATAATGCATTAAGAGTGGAGCCCAGACTCCGAAAGACTACTGGATTTGGAATATTCACTTTTTCTCCCCTTGTCCCCTAGAATTTCCAGAATGTAATTCTGCCCCCAGCTGGTTAAAGCATCTCTGACATCAGAGGGAAATGAGAAACTACTAACTGTCTCTGTTCATCAAGGCGAGCTTCGTGGGAGGGTAAGGGCATTTGGTTTGCAGAGCAAACCGTTGCATTCCAGAATGAGATTCTCCAGCTCTGAAGGGTTTTGTTTGTTTGTTCAAGGCAAGTACATGGCATTTCTCTTTGCACAAGCAAGGCAACCTAGAAAAAGGAGACTGCATCTCAGAAAAACCCAGGCCTGCCATTCCGGCTGGAGAGCGCCCCATTAATGAGGTATCGATTGCCTGGCTATGATAGTTGTCACCAGAGATCAAGCAGGACGGAGAGTTAATAAAGACGACCATCAGCACCGGGGCCCACATCCCGAGGCACGCCGAGGAACTAGAATTTGTTTTCTTAATGTGTGCATTTTCGCCTTTTCCATTAAGTTTTCTAAAATGTATTCTGCCTTGGTCGTGTCGCTGTGCAAGCTGCATGACCGGCCTGTGTAGTGTGGCACATGTCCCCCTCTCACCCGGGTGGGCCATCTGCCACCCCCAGAACAGGAGGGAGCAGCCAGATTCCAGGTACCACTGAGACCACGCAGGGTTTTGATGGCAGTGCTGGTGTTTGTAAAGGCTCTGCTTTTGACCCACCCGGACCATCAGCCACACATTCAGGGTGGAGGGAGGGAAGTGGGGAGACAGGAAATGGTCCGAGGCCTATTCTAGCAGGGTCTATAAAATAACTCTGGAAGTCACCTGAAGCCTAAGTTGGTAATACCCCAGCTCGCAGGTAGAGACTGGAGACCTAAGAAGGTCCCAAAAGATTTTAGGGAGAATGGCTGTTTTAAAATGTTTAATAGCAGAATCACTGGAATGTCAACTGTAATTGAAAAAAAAAAAATGTAATTAAAAAAAAAAAAAAGAATCAATGGATACATGTAAGGATCTTGCATTCCTTACTTGCGTGTCTGAAAAATAATCTGGCTGGGAGGTGACCTAACGGGGTGTAGAGGTCAAGGGTAGGCTGTGGGGCAACTTTGGAGGCCTTTGACTTATCAAGACCTTCTTCTACCATTTGTGATACTTGTGAAGCCATGGTCAAGATTAAAGAGATAACAGTGCGTCTGAAAGGGCTGGTACACAGCAGGCACTCAGTGAAGATAAATGTTCTTTCTCTTCCCAGGGTTTAAGATGGGGGTGGACAAATATTTTCTGTAATAGATCAGATCGTAAATATGTTAGGCTTTGCAGGCTAAGAGGCAAAATCGAAGATATCATGTAGGTACTTAAATAACAAAAGAGGGGATAAATGCTCTTCAATTCTACTGATGAAATAAAAACATAATAATTGAGTGTAGTTTTTTGGCAATGGAGGTGTACACATAAGAAGAATGGAATTTTTTTTTTTTCCTGATAACATTTTACTTAACGGGTGTCCAAACTTAGAGTTTACTAACCTTAAACCAACTGCGAATGTTCATTGTAAAAACCATTCATCGCTCCCAAGATACAGGGTGGATTTGACCACAGGCCACAGTTTGCCAACCCCTGCTTCAAAACAAGCAGGCAAACTCAGCCATCCCTCTCTCTTGCTCATATCTGCAGCCTTAGGTTCATGAATCAATCTGTTAACCGTCTCTTCTCTCACCACAAGGGCCTGCTCCTGTGTCACCTCCTCCGGGAAGCCTTCCCTGATCTCACCTTGTCCGTGGTAGTTGATAGGATGAATATTGCCTGTGCTCTTAACACAGCCTCCTCTGGTGGACACGCATGAAGATGTCCCCTGAGGGCAGGCCTGGGGTTTCTTATTCAGCTTACTCAGTAGGCATATCCCCAACACCTTCAAAGCTAAGTTCATGTCATTGGGAAAGGAAGGAATGCGGGACTAACTCTGGACCGAACCCAGGGCAAGAGTTCTGCCTCCTCCCAGCTATAGTTATCAATAACAATAAGAGCTAGCATGGCCCCCTGATTACTGCTAAGTAGGCACTTTGTTATATTATCTCATTTAATCCTGACACATCCTATGAGGTACATACCGTTATCTCTCCATTTTACAGATGAAAAAAATCGAGGTCAGTGCTTAGAGAGTGGTTGAGCCAGGATTCAAACTTCTGGCCAGCTCACCCCCAGTCAAACCAACATATTCAATAGCCATGGTCACTTCTTGTTCACGGGCAGCTCCTCACCTGGCAGCCTGTCCCCTCTCTACAGCCTGCTCAGCTTCCCAGAGATGACCATTTCACCACTATTTTCTTTCTAATTCTCCGATGTTAAGAGCTTGAAGCCAGACCCCCAAGAATCTCCTGTCAAGTACTGAAGGTTGTCATGATGCTGCTGGTTGACCCTTTAGACTGCAGCCCAGAAGAGGTACAACCAGGTGGAAGAAGCACTGAATGGCAGCCTTGGAGGTGGCCTTAGCAATCAGGTGGGGAAACTGAGGCCCAGAGAGATGGGGCCAGGCCAGGGTGCTACAACTCTGCAATGGTAGAAGCTGGCCTGGAAGAAACACAGTGGTTACAGATACCATGATGACACAGCTTTACTGGGCACCCACCATGCACCAGGCAGTATGCAGACTTGACCTGGTTAGGTGAGACCTGTCTTCTCACTATGTGATGGGGGTGCAACCTCCTAGAACATGACTTCCCCGTGGCCCATAAGCTGTGTACAATGACACTGGAAAGTCAAGATGTACCTCATTCATTCATTTATTCAATTATTGAGTCATTCATTCATTCAATAACTGAGCATCTACTCAATGCAGGGCTCTGTGCCGGGCAGTAGGTACGCAGAATGATGTCAGAAAATAGACAACAAAGGATGCCACTTGTAATAAGCGCCAGTAGATGGTGTGAGCCACCAGAGCGATGGAAGTCCAGAGGACAGAAACACCTCTGGGCTGTCCCCAACCAAACTGCACTCAAGCTACCTTGACTGGTCACCAACCCACTTTTTCTCTGTTGTTCCCAAGCGATTTCCTCCAGCCCCACGGCCTCAGACACTATCTGTACAACGATGGCTCCTGACTTCCTATCTCAGCGACTTCGGATCCTTAGGTACAGCTGGCCTGTCAACATCATCACTGGGGTACATAAGAGGCAGCTCAAATTTAATAGGAGTAAAACAGAACTCCTGATCCCCAAACACAGCAAAACAAATAGAATGAAACAAAGACATGTTCAGCCTTTCCACCTCAGTGAGTGGCGGCTCTGGAGACTGAAACTTTGGTGCCATCTTCCATGAGTCTCATTTTCTCCCTCATGTTCCATGTTGGATCACTCAGGAAAACCTCTGGCTCTGCCATCAACATCTGCCCAGAATCTGACCCCTCGCATCATCTCCTCTGCTCCCGCCTTGCTTCGAGCCACCACCCTCGGTCACCTGGACCATCGCAGCCACACCTTGCCGTCCCCTCCCCCCTTGGCCTGCAGACCCCTCATTCAGCAGCCAGGTGATGTGATTCGTCCACTACCAACTGGCCTTAGCTGCCCATCTCAGGGTCAGTGCCGAACCATCAGAACAGCGTCCAAGACGGACGCGCTCTGGTCCCTCCAGAGCACCGACGTCCTCTCCCTCCACGCCGGCCGCTCTCCTCCCCGCCCCAGCCAGGCTGGCTTCTCCGCTGCGCTGGCACACACAGCGACTGTCTGCCTCGGGTCTTTGCACTGGTGTCCCCTCGGCCCGGAAAGCCCTTTCCTCATGTACCCACAGGGCGTGTTGCCTCATTTCCTTCTAAACTCTCTTCAGAGGTCACCTCATCAGAGGAGCCCCTCATAAAATATCACCTCCAAAATCACACTCCGCACTTGTGGTGCTCCTTACCCTGCTTTATTTTTCTCCACCGCTCTCATGCCCACTTGTCACATTATAAGTATGTCAATTTGTGAGTTACTGGTCTTCTCCCATTGAAAGGGAATGTCCGTGAGGGCAGGGGACATCTCTGTGTGGTGACTGCTACCAACGCAATGACAACAGTCCTGTCACAGAGTGGGGGCTCCATGAACATTGGCAGAAGGAGGGAGGGAGGGAGGGAGGGAGGGAGGGAGGGAGGAGGGAGGGAGGGAGGGAGGGAGGAAGGAGGGAGGGAGGGAGGGAGGGAGAGAAGGAGGGAGGGAGGAGGGAGGGAGGGAGGGAGGGAGAGAAGGCGCAATAACTGGTCCAACGAGCCTCACTGCAGGCTCGCTGAAGAGCTGTGTCTTCACTCAGGAGCGATGGGGACCACTGCAGAGCTGTCAGCAGTGCCCTCACTCATTGCCCACATTTGCACTTACGAAGAGCCGTCAGACTGCAGAGAGGCAAATGAGTTTAGGGATCCTGGCATCAGGACTGATAAAAATGCTATTGAAGTCATCCAGGCCACCCTCCAAAATAGGTGTGATTGCCGCCTCTGCCCTAAGCGCCCCTGGGCTGCAGGATAAAACCCCGACACCTCTCCTTTGTTATCCAGCCCACTTTCTTCCAGCTTCTGCTGCTGCCCAGCCTGGCCAGCCAGGCATCATGGGCTCCCATCACCTGTGCTTCTCACCGCCCTCTAATGGGGCCAAATCCTCTGATGCACCAGGTGCCTGCACAGGCTGCCCCACTGGCTGGGCTGCCCTCCTCCCCGCCTTTGCAGCAAAGTCCACTCTTCTAGCAAGTCCCAGGGTTTCCTGATGCAGCCAGGTGCTCCCCGAGAAACTGCTCACATCGTTCTGTCCTGACCTGTCGCCACTGCTCCACTCTTACAAGGTGAACTGCACAAGCACGAGGGGTCTTTCTTTTCACAATATGCAATGTATTCAGTCCAGTACCTGGATGAAAGATTGCAGAAATGAGAGAAAGGACACAGAGGAAGATGGAGACAGGGAGGAGAGGGGGAGAGAGAGGACGTGAGAGAGGGAAAGAGGAAGAAGCATAAAGGAGAGCAAGAAGAAAGGAACCAACAGAAAGGGAGGGAGGGAGAGAGGGAGAAGATTAGGAAGGAGGGAAGGAAGGAAACTGGGAAGTAGAGAAGGAAGACCGGAAGAGACCCTGGGAGAGAGAGGAGGAAGGAGGGCGGGACAGGTGATTCTCAGCGATCTGCAGTTCTTTGTTTGCAGCTTATCAGGAAAGCAGAAGCTAACTTCTGAGACCTGTTAATTTTTTCTTACACAGTGCTCTCTGTAACACTTTATTTTTGTTCTCTTCTTTCTAAATCCCACAAACTTTCAATGCCCCACACTTTGACTTAGACGGAAGCACACTCCACTGCAAAAACTTCAACTTGCAATCTTGTTGTCTCAAACTTCCTAAGGTTGTATAATAACCAGTGTCTTTGTTCTCACGACGGGAGTATGCATCAAGAATCAAAGAAGCAGGAGGAAAAGGAACGTTCCAGGCTATTACTGTAACAATCCAATTACAATGCCTATCAAACTTAACTTCACAGGTTATAGCTCCTAATTGCCTGACAAAAATTGACACTTCAGTCGCAACAGCATAATATAATCAGAGTCCAAATTAAATTTGATCGTGGGCAGAAAACGATGCTATCATTCGAAGGCATGGAAACAGGAGATCAACTCGCATGATACCAGGGATCAGAAATGAAAATTATTCATTAATGGCAATGCGTTTCTGATAATGGAAATGACACAGTTCAGATGGCTTAGGAAAAACACTATTAATTAAAAAGATGATAGACCTAACAAGCCGTAGAAACCAGAGGACTTTTCTTTGGGTGTGCTTGTTAAGGTGAAGGATGACAGTGTTTAAGAACAGAAGTCGAGGCACTTTGGTGAGGATTGTTTGGCTGACACGTGAGCCCAGTTTTCTGGCCGTTGCTCTGTGAAGAGACTTTCTCCAGGGGCCCATGTGCCAGGGCTATAAAAAAAAAGAATCTGTGGCCATAAGCCGGCTTTGCGGTAAGTGCGAATGGCACTGGCTATAAAACAGAAGGGCCCAATTCATAAAGGAAATACACAGGGGAGTTTTGCATCCAGTAAAAGAAAAAAGAAAGAGACTTTGGAGTGTGTGTGTGTGTGTGTGTGTGTGTGTGTGTGTGTGTGTGTGTTTCTATTTCCCATCCTGCAAGATCTATGTGATTTTAGTTTAGGGAATCAACATGAATGACAACCAAACCTACGTCGATATCAGGGTTTGGGGACAGAAATTTGAAGTACCTGCTTTTGATAAAATAAAAAAAGAAAGAAAAGACAGAAAAAACCTCATAGGAAAATCATACCCCAAGTTTGGAGTTACGGCTTGGCCATTCAACTGAGATTTGCTGAGTGCTTTCAATGTACAATGTGAGGCCTCATACTAGGATCTGGGGTGCAGCACCACACAGGACAGTGCCAGTAATGGGGGATATTCTGTCTAGGCAAAACAATGGGCATTGGCCAAGTTCGATGTGTGAGGAGTGAGGGGGAGAATTACAGGGAGTTATGCCACTAAATGACAGGAGGGCTGAACTCTCTGGGAGGCCAGCAAGGCTTCTCAGAGGAAGCAACGTTTCAGGTGAGGTCCAAAGTGGCAGATTGGTGAATGACCAGGGATAACAATGAGGGAAGAGTTCCAGCCCAGTATAGAAAGAGATGCCTCGACTGCATTCATAGGGTTACCAGGACTGGGAGAAGGAAAGAAATAGCTCAGCTCAACTGGAGGCTGTAAAAACATTCACTGGAGAGATTCTCGGCTCTGGGGCTTATACTGTTAAAGGAACAAAGATGTGGACGATGAGAGAGGGTTGTACATCCCCCACCTGCTAAATTCAGGTACACCCCTGTGACTTGCTTTGACCGTTAAAATGTTAGCAGAATTGCATCGGCGGCCACTTCGGAACAGAACTTTCAAGAGCCATCACAGAGCCCCACTGGTTTCTTTCCCTCTGCTATCAGGACTGGCAAAGTCCCATGTCAAGACCCTCCCTCAGTCCGAATCCCAGAGTGAGAATGGCACAGAGAAGAGCTACAGGTCCCCACCTGGATAAGCAGCCCCACCTGGATGTGTGTCAGGAACAAGCAATCAGCCTTTGTTTCTATAAAACATGGAGGCTTTCGGGTTAGCTGGTGGTGCAGCCTGGAGCAGTCCGTCCTGATGGATGCTGTAGAAACCTAGGCTTGCCGTGGAGAAGAGGCCAGGTGGGCATTCCTGGTGTCTTATCAGAACACAGTGGCTAAAGGAGCAGGGAATTTGGGGCCTGAGGAGAAAGGATCCAAATGGTTGATGTTTGGGCGGGAGAGAGTTTCTGGTTCCATGTAAAGAAGACCTTTCAAGTAGACTGACAAGTGGTCTTTGTTGAACGAACTGTCTTAGGGGGTAGTGAGTTCTCTGTCCAGAGAGGAGATCAAAAGCATGTTGGGTAGCAACTGTGACTCACCTTTAAGTACCAGGTGACATGGAGGAATATTCTGCATTCAACGGCTTATGAGGTCACTTGAAACCCCGAGATTCAATAATTGTCTGATTCTATGTAGGAAGCCACGTGTCACCTGCCTTGAGGAACTCCAGTGAACAAAGAACGGAGCCCCAGAGACCAGGCTGTTCAATCCAATTTGATTCAGTCTGGGCCAATGTGATTCAATGAATACTCTTTATTGAGCCACACAGAATGACCTAAAGTGCCTTAAATATGCAATATGCAAGCTGCGTCAGCCCCAGTATTTCTACTACCTTCTGTTCTCTCTCTCCTCCTCCTCTCTCTCTCTCTCTCTCTCTCTCTCTCTCTCTCCCCACGATAAGGAGCCAAATGAGGCTAAACCCCTCCATGGGCAGTGAAGGGACATTTAACTGCTGTGCAGAATTTTCCAGAGTAAGGTAGTCTCCAGGGGGCAGATGCACTGACCCAGGCAGCCCTGTAGCTGGATTATGCCCTGGCTCCCCCACCCTTGCACGGCAGTTGTCTGAGTGTCTGGGCATGTATTAATGTGCCCATGTATTAATTCGTGGATTCCTAGTGCGCTGTTTGGAGGCCAGGATTCACCCTGACACTAGACTTGGCAAAACGCCTAATGGTGAGGCTCATGGCTTTCAGAAGGGGTCTGACAAGGGACAGCAGCCCGTCAGGAGGAAGTTGATCCTTCATGGTCTGTCAATGGAGTCCACTTCATGGCTGTGTGCAGCTTCCCTCCAAACAGTCCTGGGTCTCCCCGGGTTGGTACCGTGGCTCCCAGGAGCAGCTTCTGCTCTCAGCAACCCCTGTGGCCCGCACTCCCCAGTGCATTCTACCAACACAGAAGCAGGACTGGGGATGGGAGCCGACCTCGGTTTTGTCACGCTGTAAAGGGAAACCTCCTAGAGTCCTTGTGAGGAGCACATATCCCCATTTCACAGATGAGGAAACTGACTCTCAGAGAGGTTAAGGAATTGTCCCAAAGCCATGCAGCTAATAAGGGGTGGAGTCAGATTCAAAACCAGGTGTGGTCTTCAGAGCCCATGCTCTCCCCACGGACCAGACAGCTCAGGTAGCCTCCCCTCCCCTCCCCTCCCCTCCCCTCCCCTCCCCTCCTCTCCCCTCCCCTCTTCTCTACCTCTTTCTCTCCCTCTCTCACTGGCACTTGAGCTCATGCGTTCTTGCCCTGCAATCTCACCCTTGCTTCTCTCTGACATTACCTTCTTGGCTTCTTCTCCTGGCTCTTGGTCCTGCTCCCCATAACTTCAGCTGACACCTGGCTCTAGCCTGTATAGCGCCCAAGCCCTGCCCAGGCTCCTAAGAGCTCATGGAGTCAGCATTTCCACTCTGCAATCCGCAAAACCCATCAGACAGGATGCAGTTGGCCCAAGGGAGTGAGCTCAGCTGGTACAAGGATGGCCTCTGGCCCAAGCCTCTGGGTGGGAGCGGACTCTTCTAGAAGAAGACGGGAATGACAAGGCGATTACTTACAGCCCCAGTACACACCCAAGTACTAGATCTGATGGCTGCAAACCTCTGGGCTGCTTTCGACCCATTTTACTCCTTCTATGCCCCCATTTGTTCTTTCATTCATTCGATAAATATTTGTTAAGCATCTACTCGGGGCCAGGCATTGTGCTTGTGGCTGGGGTTAG
Organism: Rhinolophus sinicus; assembly: GCF_057876585.1. NCBI lineage: Eukaryota > Metazoa > Chordata > Mammalia > Chiroptera > Rhinolophidae > Rhinolophus > Rhinolophus sinicus. The sequence goes on along the minus strand of NC_142503.1, from coordinate 195,425,202 downwards.
GTGGTAACCAGGACAAGAGCAGCCCCTGCCCACATGGATACACAGACTGTAGCCCCATAAACAGATGTGTTGGAGAGTAACGGAGTGGGGGGCAGCAAAGCACACTGTCCGAGAGGTTTCCCGCAGGAATTAACATCTGAACTGAGGCGGAACTAGACCTAGAGGCAGAGCCTGGGAAAAACTGTCCAGGCAGAGGCCTGAAAGGAAAGGCCTGGCTGCGTCTGAGGAACTCAGGGAACACAAGATAAAGGAGGGAAAGAAGGCTTCCTGGACCCACCACCTGAAGAAGCTTCTCTCCAAGCCCAGCGTCTTCCTCTCAGCTTCCCACCTGAATTCTCCAGGGCATTTTTCACAGTGTGCCATTCTTTCCCAGCTTGTTTGCTGTTTACTGTCTCTTTCCTCCGCGAAATTCTTCGGTTTCATGAAGCCAGGGATCTGTTTCATCTCGCTCTCTGTTACATCCCTCTGGGAGCACGCACAGAATGGATAAGTGAATGCATGGAGAAAAGGCCAAGTCTTTGGAAAAGCATCTTGTCTGGGGTTGAGCTGCAGCAGCAGAGGACCAGGGATGGTGGCCTCGTGTGAGGCCAGGACCTCCCGGAGCAGGGTCAGGGCTGCTGGGCAGTAGCTGGGCCCTCAGTGGTCCCTGCCCTGCCTCCCTTGATTCTGGGATAGCCAGAAGGGACACAGTATGAACGCAGTGAGTTCTGATGGCAGTGGCGGGGGGAAACGGCACCCTGCGATTGCATGTGCCTCATTCGCTGCAGGTAGAAGTGCTCCTCAGAGATCACACCTGGCCCACAGCTGCCCACCATGGATGGAAACCGGAAGCAAACAACCGGTAGCTTCCGCGAGGATTTTTATGGTCACATAGCTCTTGTGTCCCACGTGCTGGATTTTGGGCATTGCTCCTCCTCTTACTGGTGGTATCCGGAGCCTCTGCCTGACTTCTATTGTATGAATTACACTTCTTGGCCCCAGAGCTGGGAGGATGGCAATACCTGTGTTAAAACCGCTACAAGATCTTGGCAGCAGAAGCCTCCCCTTTGTGATTAAAAAAAAAAAAAAAAAAAAAAAAAAAAAAAATCACAAGGCTATCTACTTAAATCACGTGCTCCAGAGGGTACCAAGAAGCTCAATGCACTGGACCAGAGTAATTGGAAAAATGGCAAGTGGGATGGTACTTAATGTCACACTATAACTAAAATAAATTCTAGAGTAGGTTAAAAAATTAATTTTTAAGTGCAAACTAGAAAAATATTAGTAAATATTTATGTAACCAGGAGTGAGGAAAATCTTATTAACCATTATTAGCCATAAAACCAAGAAAGAAGCCACAGAGAAAATACTGATAAAATCTACACAGAAAAATTTTAAGATATTGGATATCAAATACAAGAATAAGATTAAAGAATAAGTCTCAAACCAGGACAAAATGCATTTGATCATAGATATAAGGAAAGAGTTAATAGCTTTAATATAAAAAAGAGCTTTTATAAATAAAGATGTGTGGCCCCCCCTCCCCACACACACAGAGAAATGAGCAAATTTACAAAAGGAGAGATCTAAATGACCAATAACTTTTTCCAAAAAAAAACCCTACATATTATGTAATCAAAGAAACAGAAATTGACCAAAACCATGAAATACCATTTCAGCTATTCAAATTGGCAATTATTTTTTTTTTATGACAACACTCAATGTGGGTATGCATGGGGAGAACAGCCAATCAGATATACTGCTGGGGGGAGTGGGGCACGGGGACTATAAATAGTCACACCATTGTTGGAGGCCAGTTTATACTAAAATCTTTTTTTATGCTCATGCCTATGGTAGCTAGAATAATAGCCTTTCAAAAGATGCCTATATTCTAATCTCCAAACCTGTGAACATGTTATATTATATGGCAAAGGGGAATTAAGGTAGCAGATGGTATTAACATTGCTAATTGGCTGACTTTAAAATAAGGAAATATTCCTGAATTAGCCTATCTGGTGGGCCCAGGAGCCAGAAAATGCAGGCAGACTCTAGAAGCTGCAAAGTTGGGCAAGACAATGGATTCTCCCCTAGAAACTTCAGAAGGAGCACAGCCCTGCCACACCCTGATTTAACCTATTGAGACCCCTTTTAGACATCCTAGCTCCAGAAATGTAACATAATACATTTGGGTTGTTTTAAATAACTAAATTTGGGGTCATTTGTTACAGCAGCCATAGAAAACTAATACAATAATAACCTTTCCCCCCCAAAACTGATCTTCTAGTGAGTTATCCTATTAGAAATATTTAGAAAAGTAATCCAAGATATGTTATTCAATGATGTTTATAATGGTATAATTTATAACAATGAAATTTTAGAATCAGTTTCATTACACATGATATGCATTGGCTGATAAATTATGTACCTCTATTACATGGAATACCATGTGACCATTAAAATTATTTGGTGGAAGACAAATTTTTTAATGAGGAAATGTCCATGATATCTTGGTTTAAAGGCTATAAAAAAAAGTATATAAAATATCATACAATCTTTGAAAAATTATATGTGTCTTTTATTTATTTTTAAAGTTTATTTTTTAATTACACTTGACCTACAATATTATATTAGTTTTAGGTGTATAACATAGTAATCAGACATTTACATACCTTATGAAGTGTTCACCCTGATAAGCCTAGTACCCATCTGACACCACACATAGTTACTACAATATTGATCCCTGGACAGTAGGCCTATAAGTAACTTAATTTTTCATGTGACTATCCATGTTTTCCAAGCATCCAGCATTGATACTGTATTACCTAATAAAATTTTGGAAAAAAAATACTATAAACCTGTATCAGAGTGCATCCATATATTGAAATAACATGCTGCCATTTAAAACAATCAAACTGTAGAATATTTGACGGCACTGGGAATTATTAATGACATATTACTAATTGAGATTGTTTCTGTGATGGTAAGCAATTATGATTCATAAGGGAATCACACATATGAAAGGGAAAACATACATATGCACAGAAAAAAAGACTGACAGGAAATACATGAAACATTAAAAGTGGTGGGATTATGAGAGATTTTTATTGTCTCAGTATGCTTTCTGTAATTAGGAGCAAATGGGGAACTTTTGTTGGGGACAATGTTTGGAAGAGCACCGAAGGCTGTCTGCTGGCAGAGGGTCCAAAGTGACCCGCTGGTTGTCCTGGCTGCAAGCTCTGTGGAGCCTGTGGGACCCAGGTGCACTAACCCCATACGCACCAAGATGTTAGGGACAGAGGGCACAAACCTTGATGGAAATGGGGTCTGCCTTTCACATCAGGCACTTTCTCAGCCGGCTGCTTTTCCTGTCGCATATTTTCCTCAAAGGCGCAGAGCTGGTCGGTTGGTGGCCCTGTGCTCTCACTGTGCCCTAGAGAGCTGCTGGCAGCTCCACTCCAGGGCTGTCTGGCTGGCAATTCCTCCACAGAGCCCCAGTGTCAGCAGCTGCAGGTATCTTTGGGGCCGGTCAGATTCCCCAGAAACGAGTCTCAAATTCCCGCCCGGAGGATAGATCTGAGTCCTGGGGCGCTGCTGCAGAGAAGGCTAAGGCTGCCATGTTCCATCCCTAAAACCTCACTGACTGCCTCTTTTTCATAAGGTGTCCCCCTGCTCCCCCAATTTATGGACACTCTGCTCCAGTCTTTCTCAGAGACTGTATAAAGGGCCTCTCCACGCCTCTGAAATCATTCTGTCGTCCTCAGTCAGACTTTCTGTTTTCGGTCTCTTGTCACCTTCGTTTTCCAGAGGTGGTGTCCCTGATTCCTGGGGACTTTGGGGACGCTGCAGCACATACAGGCTGCCCCTGGCTCTGCCCACCTATGACTGAGCACTGTGCTTCATGAGGTCTCAGCCCATCTGCTCTCCAGCTCCCGCACACTCTGCTGGTCCCTCTCCCCATCTCATGGATCCTCTGCATTTCTGTCTATTCCTATCCCCACGGACTGTTTCAGGGAGGATTTGAGTAAATACGTGCACTCCAGGTGCTCGCTTTAACCAGAAGCCCATATTCCGGGGTCCTTATCAACATTAACTTTAGTCAACTTGACAGTAATAACATAGTGTACATATTATTATTACCCCCATTTCCTGATGAGAAAAAGAAAGCAATCACGGAAGACTTATGAAATATACTGCTGTCTTGGGTGGTGCAGCCTCACCTAAGTCGCACCGGATTCGGGAAGAAGGCCTCGGGTGGGGGTGAGAAGTGTGCAGAGTAGAGAACAGAGGTAGGAAAAGGATCCCAGACCAGGGACCAGCCACACGAGTGTATGCGAGCAGCCTGGCTGTGCGGGAAAACCATGACAGGGCCCCACTGAGCGATTCCACAGAAGGACCAGCCATTCCAATTTCCATGTACCAGGGGGATTCGGCTTAAAAGACACGGATGTTTTCAACATCCACTGCCTGCTGTACCAATGCCACCACCCTTACCCCTCTGGTATCAGGGGTTTGAGCTGGGGGAGTTATTTTTTTGTGAATGGGCTGCAGTTATCTAGGCCCCACCCCAGCCTGGGCAGGGCTCCAGGAGACCCCCGTCAGCTGAGGAGACAGATGGGGAGCCAACCTGTGGCTGAGCTGATGGCAGGATATGCATGAGGAACACAACAGTGCTCAGGAGGTTTCTGGACACTCACACAGACACTCCAAGCCCGCCTGGACCCATGCTCGTCTGGCCATGTTTTGGGGGCGTCAGCTCAAGGGCCCTCCTGTGAGTTCCTGAAGACACAGCACCATGTCAAGCCCAGTGAGCCAGCCACGCTGAGACGGGCCTTTCGTGCTCACCCAGCAGCTCCTAGAGAACCCGAGGCCATCTGATGCCCAGGGGTTGACGTGATAATCAGACACCAAAAGGACTTGGCAGTCCTAATGCAAACACGAGAGATGCCAAGACCATTTGGCATAAACTACCTTTCAGGCCGGCCTGGAGACCAGCCAAGTAACCAGAGGCAACCAGAGCCTCGACCTCAGGTTTCAAACTTTTCCAGGAAGTACAGCTCTCTAGTCAGAAGTGGGAATCCAAGTGGGAGCTCAAGCTGGTCCTCTCTCTCGCACCTCCCTTCCCCCAGCCCCTAGGCAGGTGTCTGTAAACCTTTTTCCACAGGCCTCCTGTGCTCCCACTCAGTGCTTATAAAGAAGGATGGACACAGAGCTAATCCAGAGCAGAATCTGGCCCAGAAGCTAGATTCAGAATGGTCCTTATGCTGAGTGCTAGTGGCAGGAAATGCCACTCACAGATGCCAATAGCAAAAGCAGGGCTTCTTCTCACCTGGGCCTAAGGAATGTTCTGGAAAGTGCTGTGGGCAAGCCTGAAAGTGAGCACTTACTCCAGTGTTACTAAGCTTAGAGGCCATTTCCTTCACAACTCTTTTCCCAGCACATTACAGGGACTCACTACAATATGCAGGACAGAGTCCAAATCCTCAGAAACTCTCGGTAAAGCTGCCCTTGTTCAAGTCAGCCCACCTGCCCGGCAGCCATGCACATGCCTTTCGACCCAACATGCTTAATATGGAGATTTAAATACTCCCGTGTGATGTGGCCTCAATTTGAGGAAACAAACCCTCACATGCCACGCCTTTGGGGGAAATGTGGTGCTGAAGATGCCTGGCTTCTGTGAATTTCCATTTCCACTTTTTAATCTCCATTCCCCATCTGCAGTTGAGAAATTCTAAATCGATTAGAATGGGCTTGTTTGTGTTCCTAAACAGAGATTCTGTTTCAATGACCAAGTAGGAAACTTAAAGGAATAGTTTGGATTTTCAGTGTACTCAACCTAACTTCCACACGCTGTTTTATAAAAGCATTTGAATAAAAAGAAAAGAAACAACAATCGAATATTGTAGGACCTTAGTGCATTAGAGAACACACTGCAGCATCAGCTCAGGCCATTCTGCCAGCTTGCAGGGTATCCCATCTGCCCCAGTCTCTGCTTGGCAAACTTCTATTCATCCCTTCAAAATCTAACTCAAATGCCCATCCATCTGTGAAATACTTCCTGACCACACTGCCCTTTTCATCTCAAGAAACAATTAAGTGCTTTTTTATCTGATGCAGTCACACACCTCTTAGTCTGTAACTTCCCTGTCTTATACCCTCTGTTTATAATCTTAGTCCGCATTTTTATCTGCTAACTTTTATGGAACGTTTACTACATGACAAGGTATTGGATGCTTCATTAAATCCTTACAACCACCAACAAAGAAGATGGTATTCTCCCCCATTTCATAGATGAACAACTTGAGACTTGGATTTCTGTACATCTTGTTCAGAGGACTCATGAGTGGGGAAGCCAGGAACTGAGCCAACAGTCTGACTGTTGGCCTGAAGGAAGATAATTTCACAGGTGGGTATGGAGAGCCTACTACGTCCTCAACCTACTCCTACAGGAACATGGAAGTAGAGTCCTAGCTCTGCCTTCTGAGTTTATGACCTAGTCCTGGTACCAGAAAACATGCATTCCACTTCTCAGTAACCAAATAAGAGTTAAGCTTAATATGCAAACAAGAAAAGAAACAGTGTGAGATGTGGTTTCTTTGTCCGCTATAGACATGGCCCTGACTTGGCCCATTCTATGTTGGCACCTAGCAGTCCAAGCTCTATTGCCACCTCTGCAGTAACATGCAGTGTGGCCTGGGTCAAGCCCCACCACCCCTCTGAACCCCAGGATTCTTAGCTGGAATTCAATCTGTCCGCTTCCATCAGGGGTGTACAGTTTGCAAGGCCCTTTGTGAGGACACAAATGAAGGCTTTAACAAGTGGGACCAGGTGGTATCCGCCCTCAAGGTTTTCCTGATCTGTAAATTGAGAGGGTTAAACCAGCACAGAGCAAGGCACACAGAAGGCATCTAGTCATTGTGCTGGTTGCTGTTTTTCACGAATAAGGCTTAAGACTCTTAAGGATTCCAATGGAAGACCCCTGAGAGGTGTTAACAGTGCTGATTGATGGTCGTGAGTGTGATTGTGTCAGTATTTGGCAGAAACACCTTGTTTCAGAGATTTCAGTGCTAAAGGAGTTAACTTGTAACTTACAATCAGTCACTGTTAGACAGCCCCTCTCTTGCTCCATCCCTCTCACTCCCGTTGCCACTCTCTCTGGAAGTTTGAGATGGAAAAAAGCACCCAGCTCAAAGGAAAGTGGTGGGTTAGACCACAGTTAGGGAGCCTAACCCATGTGTCCTGATGAATCAAAACAAGGGACATGAGGTCCTTCATCTCTGGTTCTCATGCCACTTGTCCCTTTTCTCAACCGCGTGGTTTGAGTTCTTTTTCTTAGAGAAAGACCCAACTCTCTCCCTGAAAGACCCCACCCAACTATCAAATGAGGTTATGCTCTGTAAGAGTGTAACTCTCGCACTAAGGATCACACAGGCACTTCCAAGCTGTGTGACTTTCCATGAGTCACTTTACCTCTCCGACGCTCAGGTTTTTGTCATCTATAAAATGAGGATAATATTACCTACCTCAAGGGGGCTGTTGTGAGAATTAAATTAGAAACCAGTTCCTGGTAAATAGTTACTAGGAAAGCAAAGCTATTGATATCATTCTCCTTCAGGCGACACTGGATATTAAAGCCCCTGTAACTTAAATATAACCAGGCCAGAGGTCCAGTCTGTACCTACAGCAATAAACAACAGACTGATAGGCAAAATAAATACAAATTTAAATACGTTCTACAGTCATGGGGAGGAGAGATCCAAGATGGTGGAGTAGATAAACACTGTGCTGCGTCCTTCCATGAACACATGAAAATTACAACTAAATTATAGGACCATCTACCTGGAGAACCATCTGAAGTCTGGCTGAACAGAAGTTTTATAACTGAGGCTATAAAGAAGCTACAATGAGACTGGTAGGAGGGGTGGAGATGAGGAATGAGCCCCACACTTGGTGTGGTGGTTGAGAATCAGGCGGGATATCATGGCCGCAGAAGTTCCCGCTGGAAGAGCAAGGGACCCTAACCCTGCCCCGGACACACACACACACCAAGCTCCTGAGAAGAGGATCCCTCTCAACATCTGGCTGTGAAAAACAGTGGGGATTCTGACCATTCAGTTGGGACGGAAGACTGCGGGAAACCCAGACGTCCTCTTAAACGACCCATGAACAGACTCTGTCACTCGCAGGCACTCACCTTGGGCTCCAGCAGAGGGACGGTGACCTGCGGGGCTTCAGAGACATACTGGGGAGCAGACTGAGGTATGTGGCTTCAGGCAAGGACTGGAGGGACAGTCGGTATTTTTCCTGTGAGGGGGTCCTCCTCTCATGCAGCCAGCAGGTGGGCGCCATCTTTCCTGGTTGAGCCCGCCCCCTATGCTTACAGTCAATCTGAATCTGATTGGCCTGGTGAGCTCCGGCACGCCCCTGCTGACTCACTGGGACCACACCCCACCCAAACCCCAGTACTGGAGGTACTTTCTCTGCTAGCAGCCAGCCCTGCCCATATTTCACTCTTTCTTGGAAAACTATTAAGAGTCTGGCAGGCCCCAAGCAGGTGACAACTGGCCTCAACGTGCTCTGAGATTTTGTGCTGAGTTGTTCCAGGCTCAGCACTGGCACCGAACCAGAGTCTACATTAACCTGATGACCACAACTTTTCCCACTCTAGTGACTCCCTGAGACCCTGCCTCACTCAACTCACACGCTGTGTGAGGCTTTATCAGTGGCTGAACCTTAAGGAAGCTGGTAGGCAGCAGCAGGCCTTGGGTGTCCTGGTATTTTGAGAAGTTACCCCAGGCCTGGTATTGGTGGCAGACGTCCTCAGTTCACAGTGTGGCCTTTCCCACGCACCTCCAGGTCAAGCACAGGCAGAAAACAAGTGAAGATCGCTTTGTAGCTCCTACCAGGTAGCCCCTGTGCAGTCACAGGCAGTGGGAGCCCCTCCCAACAGGCCCCAGAACCAACATACTTGGAGGTTGGCTTCAGACCACAGCAGAGCACCACCCAACTAGCCTCACAAGTGGTACACATAAAGGGTGGTCTCAACAGGCACCAGAGCCCACTGGGGGGAATCCCACTCGGTGGGGTAAGCTTCCCACACAGCAGTGCATAAGATGTGTACATGACCAAACCCCACAGCCAATCAGCCTGAAGGTCAATCCTACCCACTGACATGCCAAGAGTAATCAAAGCCCAGCTATAGCAGGAGAGCACACACAACCCCCACAAGAGACACTCCTGGAGCACCCAAAGCAGGTGACCAGGGAAACTGTGCCAGGGCCCCACAGGGCACCTACTCCATAAAGCCACCCGGCCAAAACTGGGAGACATAGAAGATTTACCTAATACATAGAAACAAACACAGAGAGGCAGCCAAAATTAGGAAACAAAGAAATACATCCCAAATGAAAGATCCACAGAACTGGAAGAACCCCTAACAGGATAGGAAAGACATTCATTCAGGAATGGGAATGGATTACCAGAAAAAAGAAAGGTATTATTAGTTACATATTAAAAAAATATATTTTCTAAAAATCTCTTAAATGATATTGAAGAACATTCAATTCATACTATAGCAAAATATCTTAAAAGGGTCATTCCCTATTCACCTCGTTCTCAACCTTCAACATGTCCGATGGCTTCCCCACAAGGTTTTCTTTTCCTGTCTCATTTCTACTTTGATTCCCACACAGCATATAATCTTTTTCTTCTGCTTTCCCCTAATTTCCCAACTCTACCTTTCTACTCACTCCATTGCCTAACCTCTAAAAGGCCTAAGACCAAGCAGGAAGGCTGTGAGCCTGACTTAGAAGGTCAGGGGTAGGGTGAGAAAGGCTGCAGGTACTTCTACATTAATCAGATTGTTCCCACTATACACTGGCAATTTGAATCCCTTTTATAGCGATGCACAAAATGGAGGACACACTTTGTTGCAAGCAAAGGCTCCAAGCTCCAAATGCTCACTTGGTTTCTTATCTGGAGAACATCCTGGACCACGTGAATTATACTGGTCAGTTAATTCTCCTATTTCCCCTACAGGCTGCAGGCTCTTCAAGAGTGAGGACCATGTCTTACTCAATTCTATTTTCCTAATCTTAGAATATCCCTGGCCACATAGCAGTACTCAAAGAATGAATAGATGCCCCAAATTTGCCTGATCTAATTTTAGAGGGATGAAATGAAAACTAGGAAGACACATAGCTTTAAGGGGGGTGGGAGAGAGTGAATGAAATAGCCTAATACCTTTCTTTTAATGTACAATAATATAATAGCATGATTTAATAATACGATAGCACGATGCAATATCACATACTCATTGAAAGAATGTTAGGTCCACTGACAAATGAAGAGATAAATAAAATGTGGTCTGTCCATACAATGGAATATTCTTCAGCCTTATAAAGGAAGGAAATTCTGACACAGGCTACAACTTGCATGAAGCTCGATGACATTATGCTAAGTGAAATAAGCCAGTCAGAACACTATAAATATTGGATAATTCCACTTATATGAAAGGACATAGAGCAGTCAAAATCATAGAGACAGAAAGTAGAATGGGGGTGGCCAGGGGCTGTGGAGAGTACATATGGGGAGTTAGTGTTTAATGGGAACAGAGTTTCAGTACTGCAGGATGAAAAAGTTCTGGAGATGGATAGTGGTGATGGTTCTACGACAGTGTTAATATATATACCTAACGCCACCTAACTATACACTTGAAAATGGTTAGGGTGGTAAAATTTATGTTGTGGGCATTTTACCACAACTGAAAACAAACTTTGGAACTCTTGTTGAAATTGGAAAATGCAATAGGTTAAGTGCAAATGGCAGAACGCAAAATGACACAGACCGTAAAAACGTACATACATACACGTGGAAAGGAATAAGCAAGAGTGAACATCGCTGCTTGGTGGGTAGGGGGATTATAACCAATTTAACATTATCGTGTTAAAATTTATTTAGTGTGTTCACATTTCCTCCTAAAATTCTTAACAACAAAAGAAGATGCTAAAGGAGTACCTAGCAGAGGAAAAGAACGGGCTATAAATAGGTTTAATGAGATGAACAGAGTCGCTGAGTCACGGCTGCCTAAGGTTTCTGATACAGGAGGATGCAGAGCTCACTGAGTGCCAAGAGTCCCTTAAATTCCCTGGGATCATACAGATGGTGGTGATGGTAATGTAGTTGGGCTGTGCAACAATGGCCTAATTAAGTAAGAAAGAATTCTATGCCATAAAGTCAATGCTGAAACATGAAGGAAGATGGAATGTCTACACAGACTCAGAGACACACAAACGGAGGGATACGGCATGATTCCACTTATATGAGGTATCTAGCGTTTGGCAACAAATGGCAGGGGAGGAGGTGCACACACGCGCATCTAGGTTGAACTGGAGACCATGGAACCTGATTCCCAACACACCAAGAGCAACTCACTTCTCTTCTGGTGGCCTCACTTTCCCTGTCTGTGAAACGAGAAATCGGCACTGAGCCACCTTTCAGGTCTTAAGAGACAGTTTCCACGTGGATGGAGCTTATCAGACATCCCCTTAGAAGTTATGAGAAAGGGTAGACATAATTTCAACGTTGACTATCTAACAGCCTCCTGTTGCAAAAGAATTTCCATGAATGTTATTTTTAAATTAATCGGATGCATATTGCAGTACTCACAATAAATATATGAATACAAACAAGAGAAATTCATGTAAATATATAATTATATTATGCACATTATATAAATGTCATATAAACTCTGAGAGTGTAGAAACAAACCATGACTACAGATAATCATGAATAAATAACTTGTTATGCTGAGCTGTTTCTTGAAGCACAGGGTTTGCATTATGGAAAATGACTTCTATCACCCCCTCTCCTTTGTTGATTTTTACGTGGTTCTTAACCACCAGACACCTAACAGTGGCAAAGCAGCAGTCATTGCACTTGAATATTTCACAAGATGCAAAAGTGCCAGGTCTTTTGAATTCACATGAATATCCAAGTAGCATGCCTCTGTAACAGGAGTGTACCAAGGAATGAATCGCAAGGGCAGAGGGGCTTTGGAGGACCCTGAGGGTACAGTGCAGAGAAGCAGGAGAGGAAAATAAGACGGTGACCATTCACATCATATACCTGAGGTCGGCTGCCTCTGGTGCCATTTGAGAGGTTCTGCTGACCTGTGTGCCTCAAGAACAGCCTTGAGCTCAGTGAGGTTCCCTGAGAAGCAGAGGCTGTGTGAAGACGGAGCAGCTTGGGCTGACTGAGAAGAAAATTCAGAGAAAATTCTCCCGGCTCTTGCAAGACTCAATGGGTGCCAAGAACACTCAGGGAACTGGGGAAGCTGAACCAGGCAGGTGCATGTCTAGGTCTTCCAAGACTCTTTGGGGGAAGAAATAGAATGCCAGTGGTTGTAAGTCAGGGGAATGGCTTTGCAAGCTGAGGTCACCCACTAATTCTCAAAGTCTGCACACTTGACGTTGGCTCTTTGAGAGTGTCACCGAGCACTGATGGGTGATTCAGCATCTCCATATGACATTGTGGAAAAGTGATGGTTCATTCTCACAGAGACCCACATGAGCTGGGAAAGGCCGAAGGCCAGCTGAAGAGGGGCAGTTCCTGGCGGTGGCTCTCTGTCAGGTGTACTGGTTGAGAATTGATCAACTAAGGTGTACGGCTGCCTGGTTTTCTGGACACTCCATGCCAAATAATTGATCTTATCACACTGGCATAACTGGTCCTCCAGAGAGGTAAAAGTAAATCTTTGGAGGAGACTGTTACAAACTGAATGCTTATATTGCCATAACGTGATATTTAGAAGTGGGGCCTTTGGAAGGTCAGTAGGTAGATGACATCATGAAAATGAGTCCCCAGGATGGGATCAGTGTCCTTATAAGAAGGAGAGAGAGCTCCATCCTGTAAAGATACAGGCGGAAGGCAGATACCTGTGAGCTAGGAAGAGGACCTCACCTGAACAGAACCTACCAGTGGCTCCCCAGCCCCTTTACTGGGAGAAATACATGTTTGTTGCTTAACCCACCCAGTGTAGGGTATTTTGTTATAACAGCCTGAGTGGATTAGTACAGATGCAACGACTTACCAGATTACTTCTTATCAACTAAATAGTGATGATGGTGATGATAATGGATTGAATTGTGTGTCCCCCCAAAAAAATGATATATTGGAGCCATGACCTCCCTCCCCCGTACCTCGAATATGACATTATTTGGACACTGCAGATTGTCAACGTAAAATCATCAGGGCAGAACTTAAAGGAGAAAATTTGGGCACAGAGACGGGGGAGAACATCACGTGAAGGCAGAGATCGGGATGACACAGCTACAAGCCACGGAACACCAAAGATGCAAACCCCAGAAGCTAGGGGCGAGGCATGGAACAGACCCTCCCCCACAGCCCTCGGAAGGAACCAGCCCTGATGACACCTGGATCTCAGACTTTCAGTCTCCACAGCTGTGAGACAATCAGTTTCTGTTGTCTAAGACCTCCGTTTTTGGTGCTCTGTCACGTCAGCCCTGGAAACTAATCCAGTGGTGACACTAAGGATGGCTACCCCGAGTGCGGATGTCAACACAGGTCATGACAGTTGTACGTCAAGGGCATCAAAGTAAATGAGGACAAGACCCAAGGCTTCAGGGGGAGACCACCTCGGTGGTGACCCCATCATTACTCTCCACGTCACCCTGAGCAAGCGACTTAGTCTCTGGATTCTTTAGTTTCCTTACTTCTTGCCCAGGGATGATATAACAACTGAGAGGGTTGCCACTTGCCACAAAAATTATGTGAAATAACATGTGTACCTGCCAAGGCCAGGCCCCCGCTAAATACACCACACTACTAGCCGTTACGTTTTTATTCTAGAGTTCCCAGTTTGCAAAAGCCTTTGCAGAGACATTGCCTAATCCTCCCGTCGTCTTGTCCCCAGCTAACTACTCTATTATCGTCCCCTCCACAGAAACACAGAAACAGCGGCTTCCAAGAGGCCTGGCTTGATGCCTCCTAAATTGTTGCACCCCGACCCAGCCTGGAGACCCTCATTTTTTTCTCTAGCCACTTGAGGCTTGCATAGCCTGGAGAAAATGTGTGTCCTATGTAAGCCATTTAATGTGTAGATTTTATATCCTAAACAAAGATAACAGTAATGAATTCACAGTCAACCTTTTCAGCCCTGTGATAGCAAAAGATTTTCAGTCAGTTTAGCCTGAGCTACATTTGCACCCAGGGTCATCCAAAGAAAAGGACAACACATTAATCTTTGTCCTCCTGGCGTTGAGCGACCTCTCAAATAATCCATCGCACGGCATGAAGCGAAACTCAAAACCTTAAAACGCCATCTATCTGGTCCCCAATTAAAACATAATCTTTTTAAGCTGCCAATACCCACTGACCAGATCAATAAAGGGGATGATTATGAATGGCGTTTCCTAGTGATCTGGTCCGACAGGGAATGGATTACTGCTGTCATATCCAGAGGGAGGGGAAAGTGGACCCCCTTGGTAACCGCCAGAGAGAGAGAAGGGTTGCAGAGAACCTGGCTTTCCCCCTCTGGTTTAACTGATGTGGAAATCATGTCCTATGATTATAGCCATGGAGGTGGTGTTTTTCAAATTCCTGTTAAGCCACAGGATAGTATAGAAATGGATTCAGCATCTCCATCCAGGCATTCAAGGGGTATTTCGGAACTGCATCCTCTGAACCAGGTGCTGGGCAAAGTGGGAACAATCGTGAGTGACGTCCCAGATACCACTGGTCTTCCTTCCTTGCCACTTTTAATATATGAGAAAAATAAGGTTCCAAGATGCTGTGGGATTTCACACAGGTGAGAGGAGCCTGCCCTTGGGCTCAGGGTTCCCGCCGCTAAGGACCCCGGTCCTCTCAGGTATGGAGGCCTGTTCAACCTCAACCGTTCTGAATCTCACACTTGTTGGCACGTTTTCACATTCCAGACATGGGGCAGCCTCTGAATCCTGCGACATCTGCACCCCACAGTAGCTCAGGATTTCTCCCTGAACATGTGTCAAGCAGAATCAGGGTGAGGCTTATGGCTGGATCACAATTCACATGAGCCAACGAAAAGGAAATGCAATACTCTTGACATGCACGAAAACACTGTCCTCTGGTCATTCTGACCTACCTTCTCTCATGCTCCTTCGAGGCGCAGAGCGTGGATTAGCAGCTGGGCTCTGACTTCCCACTCCAAAAAACGTCAGCAGCCCCTTATTAACTGGCTCCTCCCTGCCAGCGCTTTAAGATCTCTGCTTCTCCCATTTTGGACACCAACCAGAGGCAGTGCGAGTCGTGGGAAAGATGCTAACAGTTAGTGGGCGCTGCAACTCACTACATGTGATGGAGCGGAGGGGAGGGGATTCGTGCACGCGAGCGTGCGTGGGTACGTGCATACGCACGTGGGAGCATAGGTGTGTGCGTGCGTGTTTCCATGCTGTCCCCACCCTCAGGCCAGCAAGGTCGGGATTACTCTTCCTGGTTAACAGACCCAGGAAGTGTCTGTCTAGAGGATGGGTTCTAGACTCCAGTGATGGAGAATCAGGGAGCGGACCGAGAAAGTCCCAGAGATGCTGAGGGACTGATGAGATGACCTCAGGAGAGCGCTTTATAATAGAGAACTCTAGGAGAAAAGGCTGAGTTGAGAGGGAGTAGAGTGGAGAGCAAGAATGAGAGAGGCCAAGCAGGCCTGTGGGCTAGGAGAGAAGGGTCTGCGTCCTCTTTCGCAGAGTTGGCTTGGCAGTAAGCAGCTTCTGAGGAAGTGCAGGGATGATGGGATTAGGGAGGTGAGAAAACAGACGTGAGAACTACTGGGGAGAACGTGAACTGGATTGTTTCCAATGTTTTTCAAGAGACACAAGTCCAAGATTAGAGCCATTTTCATTACTTTAGCTGTTTAGATTGCTGACGTCTTTGAGATTCTTTCCATGTGGGTTCAGAACTCAAACAATGTCTGTCTGGCGGGAGCTTCTAGATGGCACCTTGGACCTAAGGGCAGCCCTCAGGACACAGATTGGCAGCCAGGTGGTGGGGCAAGGGACTGTGCCCCAGAAAAACTGGGATGGTTTCCCTAAAGAGGTGCCAGCAGATGTCTATGACAGTGACTCACCCAGGGTCACAGCAGCCAGATGTGGTGGGGCTACAATCCAGCCCCAAGTTCCGCTCCTTCTGGGACCTATACTCTTTGTCTTGGACAAGCTGCCTACCCCGTCTGACCACCACACTTTGTACAGATACCGAAGGGAATAAAAAGACATCCCAATGGACTAAAGGTAGACCCATGTGAGACCCTTTCAAAGAGAAGGCCTTATTCACTTAGTGGCACCTTTCCAATAGGTGAGCACCTTTTGGGCAAGTAAAGTCTTGGCAATTGGGAGAACTGAGCTGGGCCTGGCTGGTAGAATGAATAGGGTTGGGGCAAGACCATCCTGATGGGGGGGCGGGGGGGGCGGGATTCATGGAGAGTAGAGGTGGGGATAAAATTGGAAAGACAGGTCAGTTCAGACTGGTAGGGCTTTGACTGACAAGATAAGGGCTTGCAGACGCCAATTTCCATGAGGACTCTACCTAGAAGGAAATGCTTACTTCCTCATTCTTAAGGAAAACTTCCAGGTAGGATGTTAGACACGCCACATTTTGCTGTGTTTCGGTTCCTTGTCCTGACTCTCTCAAAGCAGAAATCATCTGATTAAGGTTTGCTTCCGACTCACATAACATTGGAAATCTTTAAAAGTCAGATTTGAGGATTCAATATAACAGTGACCTTCTGATGCTTTCAAAAAGGGTGCCTCTCTATAAAGAAGTTCCTAATTCATTAACTGGGGCAGTCACTGAGATGTTAAAATAGATCTTAATCTGAGAGACTTGTAGCTGGCGGTTGAAGGGAGACTTTTCCTTGGATACTGGCCCTGCCACCCCCTCACCTCTCCTCTCTCTCTCTCTCTCTCTCTCTCTCTCTCTCTCTCTCTCTCTCTCTCTCTCCATGTAAAAATTATGTTTCAAATATACACACACTCAGGACTGAGGTCAATAAATATCAGTGATGTTTTAACATCACATTTTAAAACAACTAAATTGGATTTAAAATTTTTGCATGGTATTTATTTCCATCGAATTTCAATTTAGATTGGTGGCGATCGAAGGAATCAGAATAAAACTATAAACATAATTGTATGATAAGACAGTCAATCATGTTTAATGTTTATGCAAAAGAGAGCAATTGGTTACCCAGGACACGGGAAACGTTTGTGGTTTAATTTCACATGGAGCCCAGACATCTTTCTGTAGACCTTTGGTGATGAACCACCCCATCCACTGAAAACCAAGCACAGTTGTTCTCTCAAGTGCCAAGAGGCCAAGGAGAATGTGACGTGCGACGAGTTGTGCCTGAGCCCTCAGGCCCACACTGGGCCTTGCCATGTCCCAGCAATCAGTGCTCCCCAGTCACCTGTGATGTAGGTGGTTTGTGAGTCCCAGTGAGTCCGTGGGCCACAGGAACAGAAAGAGGCTTAACCAAGAAGGAACGTTGTTGGGCTCCAGCTCTTTTATGCTCCCCCGACTCTGCCTTCATCCATGTGTTTCAATATCCACTGAGGCAAGACAGCCACCATCAGCCATGGGGGCAGCTTGCTTTCGCATCACAGAGGACAGAAGAGGAACTGGTGTTCCGTGGTTCTTGCCTAAGAAAGAGGGAGTTTCTTTCCCACGAGATCTAGGCATGGCTCTCTGGTTTCACTGACCCAAACTGAGGTAAGCCTGCCCACTATTGACCTGGCTGGATGGGATCTGGTGGCAGCCACCACAGAGGCCACTTTGGGCACTCAGCTGGAAGGTGTCTGAGAAGGCCTCGGTGTTGATGAGTCACCAGAAATTAATGGTAAAATATGTAACATATGCGGCAATTGCTATGCATGCTGCTGAACTATCTGAAAGCATCCAACTATTTCATTAATAGGATTTTAAATACTGTTTTCCTGCCTCACAAACTGACCCAGGTTAGACATGAAAGCCTTGAACCTTAAACAACACACACACACACACACACACACACACACACACCATTTAAAGCTCAGAAACTGCCCACATGGAAACCAATGTGTATACTACGGACTTTTTTAATGTAAGCAGAATGTTTTTAAGTTACGTTTAATTTAATGAATTCTTTAAAATGCTGAATGGTGACATGGAAGAACCTGTCACTGTTGAAATGCTGAAGTGCTAACTAGAAACAATTCAACAACATGATCATGAAGAAATCCTTTTGCTCAGCTGCACTTTCTAACTCATTTTTAAGTAGGCAGATAGATGCCTTTCATAAAAATATATTGCTTACAAGCAGCATTTAGGGGGAGCTCATGAAGTGCCGACCCAGGCCGGGTAGATCACCTATGTCATCTCATTTAATCCTCACACGCCTGGGAAGGAGGGGCTCTTCCCATATATGAATTAAATGCTATCCCCACTTATGAATTGCTTGAAAACTAAACTTTAGGAAAGTTCTTAAATCCCCTAAGACTCCCAGGTACTGAGCTGTCAACTCCAGGCTTAGATGGTCTAACTGCCATGGCGCCATGATGGCATTCTCCCAGACGTGGTGCATGGATTCGTTCATTTATTCACTGGCTTAAAACAACTGAGTGCTTTCTGTGCTCCAACCAGGCACCATGTTAGGCTAATCAGGAACCACCTCCCTGGGGGAAAGCTCGGGCATTGAGGAAGGCTTTGTTCGGACATTTCGTTTTTCCAAGGGGACACAACTCAATACAAAGTGCGTGATCTCGTCTGTCATAGAAAGTCACTGCCAATGTCGCTGAGGATTTCCTTCTGTGTTTTATGTCTTTATGGTTGGAACAATTCAATAAGGTTGTTTGGCATCCCGGTTTTATCAATAAATATTTTTTTGAAAATATCTTCCTATTACAAAAAAAAAGTTACTAGGCGCTAAAATATGGGTATAATATGGGATAATTTGACATATTTGGCTATTATTAGAAATTTAAGTAGCCTTCACAAATTTCATATTTTAAATACTATTGCATTATATATATTTATATTTAGCTGTCGACTATAGTTCCCTAGGTAGGAAAGATACTTAGGAATTTAATCACAGTCAAAGGATAGAAATATCTCATGGCATCGTGAAGAATTGCACACTAAATTGTCCCCAAAGTCACAAACGCATGCCCATTTCAGCCCATTTGGGTCTGCATAGAGTGGTATCATGTCTTTGGGGCTTGATGTAACGGGACCTTCTTGGGATTTTATTCTAGGGTTTAGTTCTAGACATAATCTCTCTTAAGTGATGGTAATTACTAGTATAATAACTAGAACTTTCTTCTTAAAGGGTCACTGTGACATGTCCACCTAAATGAATCAAAGTCAACCAGTCAATCAAGTTATTTGCCAGGAGGGAGTTCATGGGCCTTAGAGGTGACCCTTTCCCAGGGTGAACTGGGAATGGCCGAGTCTGTGCCCAGGCCCAAAACTAACAGAGGCCTAATACCAGCATACGGACGGTAACATGGTTAGATTAACAACAACTACAACAAAAAGACACTGTTCATCACTAGCATTTGTTACAGAATGTCTTAAGAATGACATGGTTCACATGTACCTCCCCGCCTTACAATCCCAGATAATTCTGCAGCATCATAGTATTCTCCAAATACACTACCAAACACAGGGCAGGTGTGAGGTAAACAGGTGATATAGTCATCAATTCATATCTGAGTCAGAATAGTTTCCTAATGTCCGGTCTTCACTTACAAAATTTCTCCTCTATTTTCATTTTGAAACAGGATTACTTGTGCACTCCATATTAACCTTAACTTTTTAAAGAAGGGCAATCTCTTCAGCTGCTGTAGAGAGCAGAGATAGGCCCAAGGGTCAAATCCAGCCCTCGACAGCCTATTTCCATGTGGGTGAGAGCTAAGAATGAACTTTACATTTTTAAATGATTGGAAAAAAACAAAAGAATAATATTTTGTGACACCTGAAAATTACATGAAGTTCAAATTTCAGGGTTCATAAAATAAAGTTTGATTGACACACAGCCACGCCCACTTATCTGCATTTTTCCTGACTGCTTTCACACTACAAAGGGAAAGAAAGCTGAGTAGGTGGGACAAAGATCAAATGGCCCACAAAGCCTAAAATATTGACTATCAGACCTTTTACAGAAAGAGTTTGCTGACCACTGGTATAGAGAATTCATCGTGTTCATAGTATCTAATCATTGAATAAAGCAAAGTAAAACATAACAGAAAGATTTTATGCACCAGCCCCCAATAAATAAATAGATGAAGAATGGAACAGAGGGAGGGAGAAACGGAGGGAGAAAGAAAGAGAAAGGAAGTCATGTGTCATTAAGAAGCTATCAGACATTTTTTACTCTACATGACTTTTTAAATATATACATGTGTGAGATTGCAAGTAGATTGCAAATAGAGTGGTTCAGAAAAAGGGAGTGGCAAATAAAAAAAGCAAAGGCAACAAATTTCAATTTTTTAACAAGCAAAACAAAAACATAATAAAACAAACATTCTAACAATCGCCAAAATGACCCCAGAGACTCATTTGGCTAAAGTCAGTTATGGCACAGGCTCACCTTGCTCGCTGGGCTGGGACTAATTCTCTAATGAAAGAGGTGGGGTTGACCTTCAGAAGTGATTTAAATGGCATTAAAAAAAAAACCATCCAGCGGGCCCCCTCCACCTCTAAACAGGAAGGTGGCCCCTCCCGCCTACCTCCTAAGGGAAAGGTTGCCCCCAAAGTCAGCAAGTAACTTACAGTAATGGATTTCAAAGTCAAGAATCTAATGCAAATCTAAGCATTTGCTTATACACTCTCTGAAGTCTCGACAGATTAAGTTTGGAAGTATTTTCATAGATCATATCTACATAATCTAATAGAGGTGATTTCAGGAACACAGGAGAGGCTTCTTGCTATGTACTTGCCAAAGTGCCATCCTCGCCAATGACATCCACAAGGCATGCGTTTTGGCTTGAATTTTTTTTTTTTTTTCATTTCATCCAATTTATAGAACCATGCTGAGAGGTTTTTAAGTAATATTCTGCTTCTGTAGCCAGGTCTTTGTCTTGGCAAAAGGACTGGGTGCTTCTGAGGAGGAGCGACCCTCGTCTCTGCTAAGCTCATGTAACGTAATTGACTTTGTTAAAGGACATTTAGGAGCCATGTGATTTACATCTCCAGAGAACTTCAGGTATCGCCCACGCCAGGCTCCACTTGTTTAAATATTTCATGTTAGAAGGTGCAGCAGGTTTTCAGCTTCATCAGCACCCACTCTCCCGGGCTGAAATGGATTGTGTAGCCCAGTCGTTACACCCAGGACTCGAAGCAAACAAAGTCCCTCTGCCTTTTCTCTCCACAAGGGAACCTGTGCTGTCACATTAGCTATTTCCATCCAGTTACATGAGGCTCGGGCGAGGTTTCCCCAGGCTAATGTCTCGGAAAAGATTCGAGTCTGAAAACTTCAATTTTCCTAATGTAAGTCATTTTTTTAGATGTAAAGTGTGTCAGTGCACTCAGGGTCAACGGGGAGGGGAGGTGACAGCACATCCAAGCTGTGCAAGCTGTGGCTCCACGGCAGCTCACAGTCCCATTCCTCTCTGTGTGGCCTGGGATGTGGGCCTCTCTGAGCTTCCGTTTCCTCTGGTGTCAATAATACTGCGAGAGCTTTGCACGGTGACGTCATATACCCGCTGAGAAGCACCACGCTCTGCGAGGGCCGGTGTCACAGAGTCAGCTGGCTCCGGTCCTCACGATGTTCCGGGGTGCATTTCCTCCTCCTGAGGCCCCACAGCGCACACCTGAACCAGGCACTGTCAGAGAGTGTGAAATCCCAGGAACAAAACCAGAGCGAAAGGCCCAGCAGAGGGTGATGATGGGGGGACTTGCTGCTGTAGACACAGTGAGCAGACTCAGCCACACTGACGACGAGAGGGGTCTCCCGGCACAGAACTGGGGAGCGGTGCTCCAGGCGAGCAGAGCAGGGGGAGAGCTGGAGCGAGTGGATCAGTGGGCGGAGGGGGAAGCAGAGGCAGAGCAGACACAGTTCCGGTGACGCTTTGGGGAAGCATGTGGACTGTGTTCCCAGGGCAGTGGGAAGCCACTCGATGGTTCAGAAAGGAAGTGACATGAGCGAGTCAATGAATAAATGTGAATGCGTGAAGGAATGAATGTTTTATGGAAAACAGCTGTTTAAAAGCCTTATGCAAACACACACACACACACACACACACACACACACACACACACACACAAGCTGTGTGCTTATTGCCCTTTTATTCTGTGCAAGCCCAGAGACAAGGTGGGTTATGTCTGGAGCAGGCCCAGGAGAGACTGGAATGACCTCAGTCGAGGCTAGCTTGTGACACTGAGAGAGGTCATTGGTAAGGAGGCAAAGTCACAGGGATTTAGTCATCCCTTCTACCAGCATGAGCTCACCACTCTGTGCTGAGTGTCCTTCTAAAGAAGCCCCTTAAAAACCATGTCCAAAGAGCAGACAGACCACAAGTGCATACTTATGGGATAACTTTTGTAAATGACTATAATATTATGTGAATGGACACCTGTGACATGGAATACAACTTCTGGAAAAACACACCTCTCAAGTGTGCTGTATCTCAAACAACTTAGATGGCTGTGCCTACTGATGTCACAGTAGCACTTGTAAGCTTCAAGTAACAAGGAATTAGCACATGTCAATAATATGCACGCTTCCGTGAAATGTGAGACCACAAAAGGAAAAGTTTAAATTACTACTTTATATTATATATGATCTTAAGTATATGTTAATAATTAGACGAATAAATCGACCATCCTGAGTTTATTTTCCAAGTAGTCAAAACACTATGGGGGAACTCTTTTCATTGAGAAAATAAGGGCGTCATCCCATTTTTAGGCCGAGTAAAGTGAAGCTTACATAGAAAGTTTCATGCTTGAGATACTTGGGTTTGTTCGATTTATCCGATCCAAGCCTCTCTGATACAGGACACCTGTAGCTGTCCCTGAGGCCTTGCTTTGAGCTGATCTTGGCCTGTTTCTTGGCCTCGGTGACCTCTCAGCACACACCTGCTCCCCTTTGTTAAAACGTTAGAGCTGCATGAAGTGGATCCAGGAGTGGAACAGCAAGCTCCCCATCACTGCTGCTGTGCAAGCCAGTGCCTGAGGCTCACAAAAGGAACATGCACACAAGGCACCCCTGGGAAGGGGGCCCTGTAGGTCCACGAGTTACAGGGCTACGTCTCTCAATATTCTACAGCCAGAAGCCCAAGTACCTGAAGGGGCTGGGCTCCTGGCATGGGACCCCTTCCAGCAATCTCCCCGGGACATACATTTCACTCCATCCCTGGAAATTAACCTGTGCCTGCCAGCCCGAGGCGAGTCCAGTTTCAGTGCCAAATCAACCCTGCCTGCAGGCATAAGGAAAATAGGCCTGAAGGCAAAGCTAAGCTACCTAAGAGGAAGAGAGAGCCGTAGCCTTCCTGGCAGCTCTAGCTCGGGGCCTGGACCAAACCTTCCAAGGAGAGACTCTGGGCCCTTAGTGCTCTTCCTCGCCTGTCTGGCTGGGTCACTGTTGCATGAAACACCCTCCCCTGGGAAGCCCTTCTACTCCCGTCATGGCATCGCCAGGCTAGGTCTCCATGTGCTGGCCAATCGTCTATTGGAGCAGCCATGCCTCAGTGTCACCACTGTCTGTAGAGCACACATTCAAGGGAGCAAGGAATTGTCCATGTCTTTATATTTCCAAGACTCAGTTGAATCTCTATGTTGGGTCTATATTAAAAAGTAATTATACGCTCAGTGCTATGACAGAGTCCCCCAAATGTTGCCTTAAATAAGAGAGAAGTTTATTTCTCTCTCGCATGACAGTCCAGAGAAGCAGGGGACCTCTAGGTCTCTACATGGAGGGCCCAAGCTGGCGTGGTGTCCCTGCCACCCTCGGCATGTAGCTTCCGTCCGGGCCCAGGTTGGGCACCCCAGTTGTTCTCAGCTTTAGGTCTGAACCTGCAGACCTTGGAGGATGGAAGGAGGGTAAAGGGAGTTTAGCTTCATTTTAAGTACAAGAAACAGAGGTTACACACAACACATGATCTCACACCCCATTAATCATGGCAAAGGACAGGAAGATCACCCCCATAGATAGCCACGTCTTCATCCCCCAAAGCTGTGACTATGCTACCTTACATGGCAAGAAAGCTTTGAAGATGTGACTAAGGCTGAGGACCTTGAGTTGGGGCACGTATCCTGCGTTATCCAGAAAGGCTCAAAGTAATCAAGTGAATCCTTAAAAGTGGATAAGCTTTCCTCGCTGTAGTCAGAGAAATGTCACAAGAGAGAAAGGGTCAGAGAGATGCAAGGATGGAAGAAGAGGGCCAGAAGCCAGGGACCGCAAGTTGCCTCTGGTTACTGGAAACGGCAAGAAAAAGGATTCTCCCCTGGAGCCTCCAGAAGGAACATGACCTTGTTAACATCTTGATTTTAGCCCAGTGAAACCTGTATCAGAATTCTGACTTTCGGAACTGTATGAGAAGAAAACTATGCTGTTTTAAGCCACTAAGTCTGTAGTAATTTGTTACAGCAGCAACAGGAAGCTAATACAGCCAGTCACATGCCCCTACCTAGCTGCAAGGGAAGCTGGGAAATGTAGTCTCTGGCTTGACAGCCATGTCCCTGCCTTGAGTATGAGAGTCTCCCTCTCTGCAGCCACCCAGTCCATATACAGAGACGCAAGACAAAAGCCCAGCTATGGTGGCTCCCTGCAAGGCTGTGAGCAGAAAACCTTCCAAGTGCCACTGTCAGGATGCCAGCTGGAAAGTAGGGCACCAGAACCCTCTTGTCTCAGATCCTTAAGTTGATGAAGGGTTTATCAGTCCCCACCCACCCTATCTGTGCCTGAGGAAAAGAGAAAGTATGGGCTCCTTCTCAAAGATGCCCCCATACCTCATTCTTCTGTGTCCCCTCCCTCCACCTGCCACTCAGAGGATCTTCATCTGGTCTGTGAGCACAGCTTCTTCCAGGTCTCCTGCAGAGCAGATGTGATTCTGCAGCACCATTCCATTTCTGTCTGACCCTCAGTGGGCACTCAAGGGAAGTTTGCAGAAGAAGCACATGCTGAAAAGACGGCCAGACAAGGACTAGCTGCCCATCTGGAAGAAGAGGAAACTGATGCTAGACAGGTTCCACTATTAGCAGATGCAGTCTGTCAGTGGCTACACAGCCCTCACCCTTTCTACTTCAGGAGGGGTTTGTGAGCAGACTTCCAACAGAGAAGGTCAGCAGCTCTGCTTCGGGGTTTCCTCCATAGCCCAGAGGGCTGATTTTCCAGGATGCAGAGGCTGGAATTAACCTTCCCCTTCAAGCAGCTGTAACCAGTGACCTACCTACCCACATAGGCTCCCCCTATCACAGGTGGGTCACTCTAACTGGTGCCTCTTATGCTCCTGAACCAGGGGGATAGCTAGTTCAGACCACACATGTTCCCTTGCCCTGTGTCACTTCCTCACCACCCTCCTCGTGCTCCTGAAGCCCACAACCCTTCCCTAGGGAAACCCAAGCTAAGACACATGACTTGCCCAAGAGACAGGGCTGGTAAATGGCACGGTCAGAACTCAACATGAAGGGGTCGGTGGACACAGACACACATAATCGCCTCTGACAAACCAGTACGGATCAGCTAGGAGATCCAGGACCAGTGCCTTCTGGCAATTTCCTCTCCACTGCGGGAAAGCACCGTGCCTCCACTCACTTGGTCAAGCAGACTCTCTCTGCTCTCAGGGCCTCCCCTGGGAACAAGCGTCTGTATCCAGCATTTAATTCTGTCACTTGACACCCATGCAGAGCTCCTACTATGCACAAGCCACAGGGGCACCAACCACTCGAGGGTGGGGCAACAGACGAGGAAACAGGTAAAATAGTCGCCACAAACACCTTTCCTGGGTACCTGGCAGAGCAAAGAGAGCAATAGTCTCCATGCCGCTGAGGAAGGGCTGGAGAATTGACTGAGAAAATGGGTATTCTCACAGTGCCTGGCTTAGAGTAAGCAGCCAATTGATTTTAGCTTTTATCATGATTTACATACTCATTCATTCATACATATATGCAATATATCACAAAACTACAAATATGTTCTATCGTTCCCATTTTACAGATGGGGAACCTGAGGCCCAGAGAGACTGATAACATGCCTGAGGTCACACGGCTGCACTGTTGGGTTTTGAACGCCAACTCCTAGGCTAACATGTACTCATCACTCACTCCTAACATTACCAACACTCCTAGGACCGTTAGCCGGGATCACCTTTGCATCCAGCCTCTGCTCTTCTGCACTTCCCGACATGTCCCTCAGAGCATGCTCATTGCTGAACTCAGGACAGCTGACTTCTTGGGGAGACAGGAGAGAAAAATGAGGGCCAGGTCACCACCCACCTTAGCTCCTGATACACGACCATTTATTGCCCAAACCTCGGTGTTTCCTTGGGAAATGGCTGATTCGCCAGCAAGGCCTTAATATCGTTCCAATCAGCTCAGTGCCTCCCTCTCCTGTGCAGTCCTGGAGTTTCAGAGGCAAACCTTCCACTTGTACGTGTTCATCAAAAGCAGGAAGTTAATGGGGATGCTCACCAAGCCGCAACGAAACGAGACACCTCCCAAGTGGATGGGTGGCATGACTTTGCAATTGCCGTCTGCATCTACTAAGATGAAAAGAAGCAGGGACATGTGGATGATGCCACCCTCCAGATCCCCTGTAGTCCCCACTCAGGCCAAGCGAGCTAGATGACACATTCCGTACCCCGTTTGTCCCCATCTCCCTCATACGTATGTCACCTCCACTGGGAAGCCCTCCCTGCCTATTCCAGCCCAGCACAATCTTTCTTGCAGCCTGTGCTTTCCCTTAGTACCTCCTACTGTCATCCTCTGGTACAAGTAGTCTTTTGCCAGGTGCCTGTGTTGTCTCCCCAGGAAGCTCCATGAGGACAGGAGCCAGAGCTTATGCCTTTGGATGTCACCACCCAGCAAATAGGGCTTAGCAAATAGGAGGTTCACCAGAAAGTATTAGCTGGTTCATT
Organism: Rhinolophus sinicus; assembly: GCF_057876585.1. Lineage (NCBI taxonomy): Eukaryota > Metazoa > Chordata > Mammalia > Chiroptera > Rhinolophidae > Rhinolophus > Rhinolophus sinicus. The sequence continues at coordinate 195,398,125 of NC_142503.1, read as the reverse complement.
AGTGGTGAACTCCTATACACACTTCAACACTTAGGAGCCACATACTCCAGAAAGCCTTGAAAGGAAGGACCAAGCCAGGCTAATTTCTGAGTCCCCAGCTCTCAGCATGGAGTAGTTTAGGGGGTGGCCTGTGCATTGTCCTTGTTCTCAGGCCTTTGCCTTTCTCCCTCCTCTGAAGTGGGCGGTGGACACGGGAGGCAAGTCCTTTATAGAGCGGTCTGTGTGTCTCCCCCTGAGAGTTCTGTTCCCCAGCACATAACAGATGCCCAGTAAAGACTCAGTTACAGAATAACTTAATAAAGGCTTGAGTCCCCTCTTTGTCCTCCTCAGCCCCCATTTACTTAATCAGCCAAACTTTACGGGTCCCTGACATACCCCAGCACTGTACTGTACCAGGGAAAAAGGGGGTTACAAACAATCTCTGCCCTCAAGGAGGGAGCAAAGAAAGAAACCAATGGGTAGTAGTCAGCCTGGGTTTTTTCAGTTAATCCTCACAAGTACTTCCAATGTTGGGTGATCTCATTCCATTATGCCAATGAGAAAAACGGATTATCCAGGCAAAGTCAGTTGTCCAAGGTCATAAAACTAATACGTGATGGGGACTTCTGTTTCAATCAAGGACTGTCTGACCCCAAAGCCCATTTCACTGAGCTTTCTGACTAGAAGAAGAGTTAAAACAATTTTTAAAAGACAGCAAACAAGTAATAATAAGTAGATGGGTGTGAAGCTACAAGACCAAAACACAAATTGCTGCAATTGATCAGGAAAGGAACCGGGTACCACTGTCCGGGCCAGGGAACAGTGGACCAACAGGAGGAAGCAGCGCAGTGACAGGGAGGGCAGAAATACAGTGGGCTCCTGAGTGGTAGGACCAGCCCCCGCCCAGGCCATCACTTAGGATTGTTCAGGGTGTGCACTACACAAGGGGACCATGCCTAAGGGGGTGTTCTTCCCAACCCAGACAATGACAATGTCTACTACGACAATCTTCGGACAGATGGAGGTCTCGTATGTGGAGGGGAGGGGCATTTTCCTCTAATTCACACACTGATGCTGCCTGGGATGGAGGCAGCCCTGGCCCCAACTCAGATTTCAGTCCTAGGATGACAATGAGTGTGAACAAGACAATTTCTACCAGAGGACCAAGAGGGGAGTTCAGCTCCAGGGTTCACAGCAAGCTGGAGCTGGCATGTGGTGGGAGCCCAGTTAGCTAAAAGGGCAGCCGCTCTTCACGATTGCCCATGTCTGTGAGACCAGACACCTGCCTACACATCCAACCGTGAAGAAATGGTTCAATGAACTACCTCACGCCCACAAAATGGAATCCTCCATGGCCATTTTCTTTAAATCACCTTTTCGGAGAATGTTCAAGTCATAAAAAAGAGTGATAAAAGATGCAAAACTCATCATACAATCCTTCTTATATATACACGTGTGCTTTGGACATATATATGATTATAAATATGCAATTTCAAAATGTTCTAGAATGTATAGGTATTATTGGTATGATTAAAGAAAATAAAATTTTTCAATGTACAGTTTTCAAAGGACCTGGGACCCTGTTTCAGGACCCACAGAGCAGCATGGGGCCCGTGTTTCTGACTTGCTGTTGGGTTTCTGGCAGCCCCATCCTAGACCAAGTCCAGGATCCATGTCCCTGGAAACCAGTCTTGTGTCCAGGCTAAAGGCCCGTGGCATGCTCCTCCAAGGTGGCAGTAAAAGTCCTGCGAGCCCACAGCACCCAGAATGTCCCCTGCTCTGGTGTGACATCTATAATCAGCTTTGGGAGAAAAGCACTCCCCACCACACATCAAATGTCCCCATTCTGTTTTCAATATGCACTCCACCCTGTAACTCAGGTACTTTGCATATTAGAAAGTGATGATGGTGGGGTGTGGTGGGGGGTGGGGGTGACAGGTGATTGAAGTAATTCAATGGACTTTAAAGTCTCCAAAGACAACAAGGAGAAAAATCCCTTTTACAGCCCTTTGTGGGGCTTAGCCGCAGAGGTAGAGAGCCCTCCCCCCCTTCCCCTTCCCTCCAAGGGTGGCAGGCAGGCGGGCAGAAGAACGAAAAACCAGCAGGAAAAGATGGGAAATCTCAGAGCAGGAAGGGGCAGGAGGACTGCTTGGCATGGAGCACGGGCCACCCTGGGAGGGAGATAAGGAAGCACCCAAGATCTCTAATTTCCCATTGAAAGCCTCCCCGGCTACCAGGACAGAACTTTCTGGACTCTCCACAGCCCACTACCTTTTCTTAGGAAACTTTTTTTATTGACATTTCTAGTTGCACATTTATTTCAAGATGATATTTAAAAAAATAAAAATTTAAATTTCACCCCAAATTCCTCCCCTCACAAGAGCCATTTTCATTGTTTCCTGTCCCCTTTCATCTTCTCCACATTCTGTCCCTCTTCCCTTATTACACGGTGAAACTGTGCTTTCTTCAGCCTTCATTTTGAGCACCTTCCCCCTGACCCGTTTTGGTTTGGGGGCCTTTCTGTGGCTCACCCAGTTTCTTGCATACACAGCTGCCTTCCTGTCCTGCGTTCCTCGCCTTTCAGTGGGGGCAGGGGCCAGGTGCGTTCACGGACCGGCCTCCTGTGCTAAGCACAGTCCCAGGTACACTCTACCCTTGGAAGGAGAAACATTTAAACACGCTGGAATCACGGCATAAAACATGTTTTCGCAATCAACGTTTGGCTCAACCTTCTATCCATCACTGTCTGTTTTTCAGCAAGGGAACTCACGCTTAACCTTTTTAATGGCTGTATAATATTCAACCCAATCCCACTCCACACACGTTTGTGGCGCGTCTGCTGTATTCAGGCACTATGGTAGGCAAGTGGAATCCGAGGGCCACACGGTTTGCATCCTGCCCCCTGGCGGCGAGAGCAACACACTCGCATTCACAGAGTCAAGATCACGAGACGTAAATGGGCATCTATGCTACCTCTCCTTTGACAGGTGAGAAAACAGAGGCACAGAGGCAAGTCACTGGCCGGGCCCTGCCTGGTACCGGATTCCAGACCCATAGCCCAGGTCTCGCCCAGCACACCCTCCCCTCTCTCAGTACCAGCAAAGAAATGTGCTTCTTTATTACACTTCCGCAGAGTTCTAAATCAAACCAAAGCATTCAAAATTTTAAAGTTTGATCAGCTGAGAAATTAGGATATTAAATATGATTAAATATGATTGCATTTGAGGGTACAGACTGTTCTTCCATTACCGGCTTTGATTAAAAAAAGCTATCTGGGCTGTGGGGTAGAAAAGTTAAATGCGACAAGAAAAAAAAATAGTATTTTCCTACTTTTTGTAAGAAAATAGTATTGTTTAAAATGTGTTCGTTGCCACATCAGGAACACATGAGTTAGCATCTGCACTTAATATTCTCCTCTCCCTCCTTAATTGTAAAAATAAGAGCGATTAGGAAGAAGAAAAAGTTATTCCTATGATTCTTTAGGGAACATAAGAAAGGCTGCATTTTTTTATGGAACATAGACCAGAAGCTCTGATTCCTAAGCTGAAATTTAATTGGCGTAATATTGAAATTTAAATAGCAATAAAGTTTTTTGGTGTTTCTTTTTTTCTTTTTTTATTTTTTTATTTTTATTTTTTTGGCTTTGGGTTACAAGGGGAAAATGACTCATAACATTGTTTGGATTATAATATCTTAGCTGCTACCTGGTCTATCTTTTTCTTGAAATGATCATGTTGATTACTAGTCTGATTGTTTCCCATGTTGCAGCCTCTGAGCCTTGGCAAATGACAATGAACTTCAGGGAACTTTTCAGAACGGCTAGGACGTTATGTGGATTAAAATGGATCTGGACAAAGGAGTACTATGGCGGAGTGCAAGGAGGCTTTTTTCAGCAATGCCAAATGTCATACTCTTGAACGATGAGACAAATGATGAGAGAGAGAGAGAGAGAGAGAGAGAGAGAGAGAGAGAGAGAGAGACTGGTAACAGCTCACTTATCTCCACCTTCTAATTGAAGAGTTGGCTGAGACTCAAACGTGCGGCTGCTGACCCACTCCAGGCTCAGGACGCCACGTCACCACCAGAGGGAAAAATGATCAACTGCAAATTACCCTCACGTTAGTGGAGGCTGAGATTGTCATGAAAGGAAGAAGGGGGAAAAGCTATAGAAACGGTTTCTGTCAAAATCATTCAAAGACCTACAAGTTGTAGAAACGGTCATGTCCTCTGTGACTACCAAAATTAGACACCAGCTGTTTGCAAAACTTGAAATCTGGACTCAGCTTCAAGTGGACACGCACTTGGCCTTGGCTAATTACTGTGCAGTAAAAGTCTGAAATGGCTTTGTTTCCCAGGGTGGTGATGGTGGGGAATTAACTCAGGGACTTTGCAGGATCCGTTTCACCCAGAGAAGTGTCAGATACAGGGTGGCCAGATTCACCAAGTAAAAATACAAGATGCCTAGTCAAAGTGAGTTTGAGTATAAGTATGTCCCATGCAACATTTGGGACGCACTCACCTTACAACATTATTCATTGTTTACCTGAAATTCAAATTTGACTGGGTATCTGAATTTTATTTGGCAGCCTTATGGACAAGTCTAGCTGGGTGCCAGCCCTCACCTCTCTTCCCTGCTTTCGCTCCCAGGGTCCCCATAGCTGGACCTCAGAAGACCCACAAAAAACTCAGGCTAGCCGGGGTCTCAGGCAGGAGGGGGCTATCAACATAAGCAGGAGGGATGAGTGCAGGACCTGTTTCCAAGAGCACCGTGTACAGCTCTAAGGCAGAAACCTCCAGAGAGTCCCCCAATGTCTTGATGCAGAAGAGGAGTGGAGGGTCTTGGGGTCCCGTTTGGAGTCACATGACAGGTGCTGAGTACTAGGTTTAGGGCTTTGAGGCAGCTCTAAAGAGGCTGAGCCTTTGTATTCCTCTCATTATTAAGCGTCTGCCACCAGATGAGTAACAGTGTTTGCAAAGGGCCCCGGTGAGAGGTTCTCAAACTGATATGTGCATAAAAACATCACCAGGGAGACTTGCTAATAATCCAGAGACCTGGACGCCTGGACCCATCAGAATCATTGATTCAACAGTCTCAGGTGTACCCAGTACTCTCCATTTTAACAAGCACACCTCCCGGCACACACACATATGTACCCGGTGATCCAGACACAGGTAAGTCTCTGGAAAACATCGGCCTGAGTTTTAGGCCCTGCCCAAACACAGACAGAGAAATGCATTATCTTTAAAATACAATATTATTAAAATAATTTTCTCAAAACAATGTATCATTCATTAATTTGGCATTTCACAATTTGGTTATGGCTCATTTCTATTTTAACCACATAATGTAAAAACTAGAGTAAACAATAATATTTCTACAAATGGATCCTTAGAGAAATCAATTTTCTTGTCTCAGCCTATATTTTTGTATCTTAAACTTAATATAATTTTCTCCAAGATGAGAACCAAGTTGAATTATGTATGACTAGCAGACATTTGGTCCGTCCAAACATCCATGGTCATCTACCTCACCCCCTATCCTATGACCAGCCAGGCTACTGAGGCAAGAAGGGTTATTTATTATTGGCAATGCAGCCACATAACAATCATTGAACCAATAAAAATATAATATTTTTAATGCATTAATCCTGTGAACCAAAAGTATTGATAAACATTATAGGCTGTTTGAACCCAGGGATGTTTGCTAAACGTGGACATTTTGAACAGGATCAAAAGTGCTACAAGATACAGAATAGTTTCATTATAGATATGTAATTTAGAGGAACATAATTACAGAATTTTAGAATTGTAATGGGAAATTATAAGATGAAAATAATTATAGAATTTTAGACTTATAATGGAAAAAAGAAAGCTTGGCTTACAAAAATATTAAGTTTTACTTGAAAGGGCATTTTCCTATACTTCCTCCAAAATACATAAGAAATAGTATATTCTTATACATAATAATATATAATAATAGAAATGTATTATTAAATTTGTATGTAATATTATTAGACACACAATTATTGATTGCTAATAAAACAAGATATTCTCATCAATGAATCTATGTCAAAATATAAGAAGAATTTTTACACTTACAATTTGGAAAGTTCCATAGGACCTAGGCTTTTGGTGTCAGAAAAAAAAAAAAAAATTCCCCACAAGCTTTTTAAAACAGCCTATTTAGGAAAATATTATATCTTCAAGGTATACAAAAAATAATTGAAAGGTATAAGGAGGTTCTTTGGCTATTTTAAATACAGCACATAGATAATATAAAACATCATCTAAAGAAAACAGATTGAAGATTGTAATGTGTGGTGTTACGGATTGATTTATATCCCCCCCAAAATAAGACATGTTGAAGTTCTAAGCCCTGGTACCTGTGAACGTGAACTTGGAAATCGGTCCTTGCAGGTGTAATCAAATTAAAATGAGGTCACTAGGATGGGCCCTACTCCAGTATGACGGGCAGCTTTATAAGAAGAGGGAAATTTGGAGACAGACACTCACAAAAAGGAGACTGCCACGTGAATACAGCAGGAAAACGACCATGTGAGGACAGAGGCAGAGATAGGAGTGTGCTTCCAGGAGCCACCAGTAGCTGAAAGATCAAAGACGACTCCTCCCCGAGAGTCTTGACCTTGATTTCAGACTCCTGGCTTCCTGGCCTGCGAAAGAATCAATGTCTGTTAAGGCCCCTAGTTTGTGGTACTTTGTTATGGCAGCCCTAGGGTGTTAATACATGTGGGCTTTACTTCACATACGCCAACAAAGTTGTATTTTTTTTTTTAACTAATAATAAAGTGAAATGTTAAAAACGTTAAATAAAACAAGAGTGAGACTCCCCGCGAACCTGTTAGGAAATGGCGCCTCCTTGGGGCAGCCCCACCTGACTCTTTCGCAAGAGCCTCCTGCTGCCTGTTCTGGTTGGTTCTCCACACCTGGCAGAACGCTGCTGTTGATTCTCCTTTATGTGGCGCTTTTTCTCTGAGTGTTCTCAGTCTGCCTCCCCTTGCCAGGGAACTGTCACTTCTACTGTCCCCTTCCTCTCCCTGGAAAGGACGCATTTCACGGCCCTTTGGAGTACCATGTCCACAGTTATCCCCATCCTCTCTCTACAGACACTCAGCCATGTTTCTCTCACTCAAAGCTTTCAACTGCTCTTTCTAAGCCAGCTCCATGCTAATCCCCTTCTTGCCAAATACTTCTGAAAACAGCCAGACCTTTTATTTTTATGAACATTTCATCGTATTTGTAAAACGGCCATGCTAACTGCTGCTTAGTAGGGCTGTTGTGCAGAAGGGAGCCAGCATATAGTAGGTGCTCACTACAGGAAGTCATGGATTTCCGCACATCACACATGTGGACACAGCTCTGGGATGATCAGTCTGAGTTTTAGGACCCAAAGCTAGAGGGAAGGTAATGGGCCTCTTCATCTGACAAGACCAGAATAGACATCAGGAAAGCATCGTACTTCTTAACTGACTTTTATTCTTGGTCTGGTACATCAAACACAGGACCAAATGACCAACCCCTTCTGGACCCAAAGACCCATTTCAGATTCTTTCAAAGTCACTCATTTGTAACGTAAACAAATCGGAATTGTGTGAGGCACTTGTCTAGGGACCGGGGCAGAGATGACAGAAGCCAGGCCCTCACCCTCAGGGTCACTTACAACCTAAGAGCCGATGTACTTGAAAGAACGAACCTTAAGGAAACATGGGTCTTTAAGGACGATCTCGTGAGATGTTAGTTTGAACAGTGTCAGTCATCTCAGTCTTCCTGAAGGAAGTGCCTGGGCTAAATTTCACACACATCACATACACACACACTCACTCACACAAAAGAGCAAATTAGACACGATGCCTGTCCCGTGGATATTTAAAATGCTACAATTAGTGTTTCCCTTCAGTTAAAGCGGCTCCTCCATAAATGTACAAATGGCGTTTGGACAATCAAACTGATGGGATTATGAAGTCAAGTCATCACCCTGTCCAGGCTTCCATTAAGAAGCTCTGTTACTCGGATGCAGATCTACGGCCTCTATCATATTCCCCTCCCCCTTGCCTCTATCCATAACCATGCTTCAGACCCACATTATAACACTGAGGAGGCTTGGCTCGTAGGCAACCTGTATGACGAGAGCATTCATTTTATTTATTTAAAACATGGCTGGCCCAGATGGTCTCTGGAGATAAAGCATCTTATATTCATGGCAGGCCAGGTACCATTGGAAATGCATTCATTCCAATATCACTGGCGTGGAGCTGAGGCTAAAAGCACTTTCTCAGACATATGGAATCAGAAAATCTACAATGGGCACATAATGTTAATATCGCCATTAAAACAATAACCAGTGGCTCTCTCAAATGAGTTTATCAAATTGGTGCTTCTTGAACCATGAGTCAGGCTGCTTCATTCATCCATGGTCAGGGAAGGTGGGCGGGGGGAGAAGGCCGCACGCCCCCTTTCTTCCAAGCGCCCTTGGTGGTGATGAGACTGGACAAACCAGGCATCCCGGTTTTCCCTCTGGTTCTGTTGCTTAAATAATTCATATGGCCGTGCAAAGGAAACTCAAAAGACAAAAAAAGAGCAATAAAAATTTAGTTTTGGTAATTTGAGCTCTAAGCTCCTTCAGCAAATACTGTGTAAGAACTATGTGCTGGGACCTATCTCGGCTGCGTAGGTAGAAAAAGAAAGAAGATAAAGTTTCCCCCCCCTCCCCAGCCTTTGTGGGGAAATAGAGAAATAAACAAGTAACTCTCGTATAGAAAGAGCTAAAATAAAAATAGTAGGATGGCAGAGGTTCATTAAAAAGGCTAATGTGACAAAAATAAGGAAGGATAGAGTTGGTGGTCCTGTGGGAGTAATATTTGAGCGGTTTTTGAAGCTTAAAGAAGTGTTTGCAAAGCAAAGGAGAAAGGAAAGGAAAGGAGGACTTGCCACGGAAAGAAAGGAGTGGATGCTGCACATTCTGAGAACGAAAAATGGTCTCCGATGGGGATAGGACAAAGAGGGAGCAGCCAGATGTGGATTTAGAAAAAGGTAACCTGGAGGCAAGTTGGGAAGGGCTCCATTGACCAGGATAAGGGACTGGGGTTTTGTCTTGTGAACCAGGGTTTGCCAAGGAACTCTCCATGAAACAACAGTTTCATGAGCTGTTAACAGATAGTAGGTTGGTACAAATATAATTGCGGTTTAAAAGATTAAAAATTGCAAAAACCGCAATTACGTTTGCACCAACCTAATACAAACCTAAGCATGGAAAACACTGCAGGACTTCTCAGAGCCTTTAGTATTTTAATAAATATTGGAACCTCCAAGAGGTTCCAAGATACGTCATTCCTCAAATACTTTAATCATAACATCTTTTTTTTTTTTTTTTTTTAAGAGAGATATCCCATGGGATTGGTGTTCCAAAAACATACTTTGGGAATGGTACTAAACCAGCCCAGCACCATGTTTCTTGAGCGGAGCCATAACATATGTCGATTTTTAGGAGAGAAGCCTAGCGCTGATGACAGAAAATGCATATATTGAAATAAGGGTGGAGGGAAGATGAGGTTTGTGACCAATTTCACATAAGGAATGAGAATTAATGATGCAGCATGCTTCTCACTTTGTCACTGGAAAGATGCTGCAGGCAACTGTGATAAGAAGAGACCCAGGAGGAGATAGAAAGTGAGACAGCAGTTGGGGCAAGTTGATCTGACAGTAGCACTTCCCAACATTACTCAGAAGATAAGCAGCATTATTTTAAACTCATTTGCTTCTGAAAAGTCGAGAGGAGGGCTCAGTTTGTAATGGAATGCTATGAAATGCATTTTAATTATTGCCAGAGACCTGAGTCTTTTAGTGCAATACATATTTATAAACCTTCGTGGAGCATAGATCATCTACCTAACAGAGCAAGACTGCTCTAAAGTCACCATCCTAATCTATCAGGTAAATATCCATTTATAATTGGTTATTTAATCCTTGCTCTTTCCCCAATAGGTCGGAATGGCCCATAAGACTGCTTCAATCCTTAGCGGAAGTCTGTTATCCATCATAATGTCAATAGATATATATACATTAAAGAAATTATGAAAGTTACTGCTTTAGACAAGAGCTAACATTTAGACTGAGTGAAATGCAAAACATAATGAAACAGCTGCTGTGGGTAAGGGAGAGAGAATTTTTCATTTTAATAACCAATCATACTCCAATGCAGAGGGGGAAAAATGGAAGCATGGCAGCGGTGAGCTGAACTGTGGGCTTGAAATTTTCTAATCCTCCATAACAGGTCCCTGACTAGAATCTCATCCCTAGAAAAAGAGAAAGGCATGTATTCTGCACCCCTAGAACTTTCATTTTGCACCACCCAACACACGTGCACATACACACATATGCATGCACACACACACACACACACACACACACACACACACTTCATTTTACTTTGTATCTCAGGTGTCTCAGAAGCAGAACACTGACTAGCTAAGCATCTATTATATGCTGGGTGCTTCTACTTACTAGATTTCATTTAGAATCCCAACAATCTTGCCCTCCTAATCATTTTAATGCTGTTTCCCTGATGAGAAAGTGGAAGCTTGGAGAACTGAAGTCCCACGGCCAATAGTGGCAGAGCTGGGATTTGAGCCAGGGTCCCACTCTTTCCCCTACAGCTGCTTCTCCCACTAAAACTGAGGTTGGTCTAGGAAACACTCCAGGTGCACAGGTGTGGAGGAAATCCTGGAACCAGAGGAACCCCCCTCCCATTCCGCTCATGGAGGATGGCCTAGGGAGACTCCAGGGGGATACATTCATTCATTTCCTTCTGCCAGCCTAACTGGTCCGGACATGAAGCTTTGCAGGTGTGTGTGTGTGTGTGTGTGTGTGTGTCTGTGTGTGTGTGTGTGTGTGTGTGTGTTGAGGTCCCATCTTATCAATCAAACTCCTATGTGGAATCCCAATAAAGAAGCACATCAGGCACAGCCACAACAGATGAAGTGGGGGGCTAAGTCTCTGAAGCCTGGCTGGCTGCACTCCACAGGGCGCCCCACCCTCCGTGTCCCTGGTGGCCCCTGAGACACTTCCATGAAAGCCTGGCTGAAGACACCAATGGTAGCCGTAGCTAAAAACCACCAAGTGGGGTTAGCATACAGAGGGTCCACACCCTCAGGCATAAAAGCCATCTGTGGGTGGTCAGGGAGGAGTCCCCAAATCTCTGTAAACCTACTCACATTCACTACCTTTTGGTACAAATGCTTTCAAAATGAACTCCCCAGTTGTGTGCGCCATGAGATGTATGGGCAATCACAGAAAAGGAAGTTCTGAAGCAGAAGACCAGCCATACAAAGCAAGAGGTTTCACAGCCTGGCTGGGAACTTAGCTCTAAATGCTGTCAATCAGACCCCTGAGAGAACGAACGCATTTGGGGTGCTGTGTGGGAAACAGACACAGAAGGTCAAAGGACAGAAAATGCTGTTGACGGAAGCTCAATAGATCAGGATGTCATTTAAACTCCATAGGACCAGTTGTTTCCTTGTTATAGATGGAGAAACCGAGACACGGGAGCCCAAGTCCTGCACCCAGGGTCACAGAGCTGCTGAGTGGAGGACTGGGATCGGGAAGCACGAAATCCTTAGTTCCCACCATATAGAGAAAATACGGTAATGTCTTATTTCTCTGGGATCCTGAGAAAATGAGCTGTTTCACCAAGTAGATTTTCCAGGTAACTAAAACGTATACCTTTGAGCCCCAAAACGTTTTAAGATTTTAATTATTTTAATGGAAACATTTCTTCAGCTTTTAAAACAGCCTATTTAGTGTGATTAACCTTGTGTCATTGGCTCAGGGCCATCAGCTCGAACTGGGGCTTTGTACTGGATGTAACCTAGTAATAGATCACCCCAGAATCTTCCAGAGGCTGCTCCTCCATTGCCTGGACCATGGCAGTAGCATCTGGTCTTGCCCCCTCCAGCCTGCCCTCCCTAAGTACTTCCCCCAGAAGTTAGAGTGTCCCTTCCAAATGCCAGTAGCCCAGGGGCCCTCCCTGCCTCCATCACCTGCAGGCTGAAGCATGGACCACCAAGCATCCAGACCCTCCCCACCCACTGCTTCGAGGGCCCTTCCTTCCACTCGGGGTCTTCTCCACATGCTCTGGTCATGCTGAGCTCTATGTAATTAATTCCCAAACATTCTACAGGATGGCCTGCCGTCTGTCCTTAGCTCAGGCTTTTCCCTCTGCCTTGGAGAGTAGTTCTCAAAGAGTGTGGCCTCAGGATGCCTGGGGATTTACGAGATCCTCTCAAGGGGTCCCCGAGACCCTCCTTTTTATGTGAAGCCAGATTTTCTCCGTATACATCAGCCAAAGCAACATATAGCAGCAGATTAAACAAAAGCTACATAGGAAGATTCAGCTGTCTTTCAATAAGCTAGGCATTAAAAATATTTAGAGAAATGTAAAACAAGGCCACTTTGTGTGGCCTGTGTTGTTTTGTTTTGGAATAACATATTTGTCATACACAAAATATATATATATATTATTTATATTCCCATGTAATGGGTTTATTACTGTTACTTTTAATGAACTGGTAAATATTTTTATAATGTCTCAGTTTTAATGTCTACTATAGGAAATATTGCTATAACCCACATAACAAAAGCTCTTTGGGGTCTACAATAATTTATAAGCGTGTAAAGGGGGCGTAGGAGCAAAGCGTTTGAGAACTGCTGGCCTAGACCACCCATGCCTCCTTCTCCACCTGCCTAACTCTTAATCCTCTTTCAGAGTCAAGCTCAGAAACCACCTCTCCCAAGCAGAACCCCCAGACTGGGACAGATGCCCACTCATGCACACACATCCCTCCCCTCCACCTCTCAGTTACCACCTAGCACAGAGCCGTGCTGTTCTTATAGCTGTCTGTACCACTCACTTGTCATCTCCTGGAGGGCAGGGACTAGCTGTGCCTTCCTTGTCTTGGAGCCATAGAACACAAGCTAATGAACTGGACTGAACTGAACTGTGTCGGGGCCTCACCATTCCGGGTTTACGTGCTTACTCCTCTAATTTGACTGCTTTGGAGAAAGCTCTTAAGCTTTTTAATCCTCAGTTTCTCGGGGAATAAAAATAATACTAACATCCACGGGATTAGATGAGCCCTGGGATCTGAAAGGCTGCTTGTCAACTTGAGAGCTCCCCACAGTGACCTATTGCTCCCCGACATCACAAGTCCTCCAGGAACTCTCCGGTTTGCAGAACGGCTCCAGGCAGCTATGCTTCTGGCCCCATGCCTGCGTTTTATGGAGGTGTTTTGAGCCAGCCTTGCACTCACACTGGCTGCTAGCACTCTTTGTCCCATAATGCTGCTCGCATACCTCTGGGCTGGGAGACTGGAGAACCAGAATCGCAGTGTGTTCATTTCCTAGAGCTGCCATAACAACTTGCCACACACCTGGTGGCTTAAAACAATAGAAATTTATTCTCTCATCCTTCTGGAAGCCAAGCGCTGGCAAGGCCACGCTCCCTCTGAGGACTCTAGGAAATAACCCTTCATTCCCCTTCCCAGCTTCCCGTGGCTCTGGGCACTCCCTAGCCTGTAGCTGCATCCTCCAGTCTCTGCCTCCATTGTCACATAGCCCCCTTCCCTGTGTGTCTGTGTCCTCTCCTCTTCTCATAGGGACACCATCGTTGGATATGGGGGCCCATTCTAATCCAGTCTGACCTCATCTGCAAAGACCATATTTCCAAATAAGGTCCCATTCTGAGGAACTGGAGGTTAGGACTTGAACATATCTGACGGGGGTGAGACAAAATTCAACCCACTACAGAGAATTACAACAGAAGGATCTAAGTGAAAACCAAACACATCAGCCACGAGGAAAAGTATGTGAGCTGTAGAGCCCATCTTCACGATCACGTTAGGCTCTGGGAAGACCATCATCTGTGAGTAAGAGTGATTTGAAGAACTGAGATTGTCGGAAGTCTGTCCTGCAGCTAAGAAGCGTGTAGCAGGCCTACAGAAGAAAAGAAGGGAAACCTGGAGGCAAATGGGAGTTCCACCGTGTGCAAACTGTATTGAGGCTCAGTTTCCTTGTGTAAAATAGAGATAATTGGACGTTCCTCTTAGCATTCCCTAACGATTAAATAAATCCTAGAAAGTGTCTCTTACAACCCTGGTAGACGGCTAGCCCTCAGGAAATGAAAACTGTGATTATTATCATTATTGTGGTGATTATTAGGGATTTTCCAGTCCTATCAGTAAACTTCACTCACTTGATATGACGAGATACAAAAGTTAGCCCGGAAGTGTCACATAGAGAAACCATGCCATAGGTTTGGGGGATTTTACAGGCAGTTCAAGGAATACAAAAACCCAACCTCTGGTGAACATTATCAAACTGTCTCTTTTCCTCCTCACGTTTTGATTTTCAAAAGGAATGACCCTTGTGAAAACAGGGCATATGATGCATTGTTCAGTGCATCCTTCCTTTACTTCATTTTGCAAGACACGTATAGTCCCACCCAGGCACTTGGACCCAGGTCCAGAGGAGGAAGGAAAGGAAGATGTTCAGTATAGGCCAGGCTCTATTTTCAGTCGTAGTGTCAATCATTCAGTCATTCAGCAAACATTTATTGAATAACAACTATATGCTGGAAATGGTGCTAGGTTCTGAGCATTGAGCAGCTAACATAGACTCTGTGTTATGGATGTCACATTCTAGTGGGAAAAACAGATAAAAACCAAGAAAAAAGACAAGTAAAGCAATACAAATTGCAATGAATGTTACGAAGGAACAGGAATTTCTCAACCACCCTAATCCTATGGGATAATACAAATGATTGGTCCTGTTTTATAGATGACAAAACTGAGGCTCAGAAAGATGAAGTAAGTTGATCAAAATGACACTGAACATGTGGCGATAGCAGCGGACATAAGCCCAGGTCTCTCTGACTCCAAATGTCATCTCCTTCTCACATCCTAGTGGAGCGTCTCCTGAGGGGATCAGGACAACCTTCTCCTCCTCCCACAGCAAGCGCTCCATACACGGTGCTCAATCTGCGTGAGTCACAGAATAGAAACTAAATAGCCTCTCCAGCCTTGAATAACTGCCACGTTGCCTCTGCCAGGTGTGCCCCAGTGGGGCGTGCAATGACAGGTGGACCCCGCTCTGTGCATAACTCCCAATGCGTGTATTGTGTCCTGTGTAGCTGAGGCACGTTTGGCTCCTGTCACTCTAGGCCCCCTGTACAAAACCCATGTAAGGACAGAGTGTACCCATGCCCCGGAGAGAGCATCATTGGGAACTGAAAGCCACAGCATGCCGTGCAAGGGAGCAGGAGCCTGAGGGACCCACTTTTGGTACAGGCGTCTCTGAGCACAGGAAGCTGTGACCACAATCTCTTATCCCTATGCAAACAGGCGTGGTCAGACAAACCCAAGCTGTGGGTGAGGTTTCAAGTAGAGGAGCCTTGAAAGACCACGGTGAGGGGATAGAAACAGGAACCAAAGTTCTGAGAGGCTCACCTGTCCCAGCACCCCGTCTGGAGCTATGCATAAGCTTTCTTGTCACCAATGGGCAGAGAGACCTTGTAAGGAAAGTGCGTTATCCCTGCCTCTCAGGATCAAAGTGATCATCGAAAGGGTTAAAACGACTGAGCATGCAAGTGGCAGGAACGGGAATCAAATGCAGGTTCTGTGGCTTGGAAGTCTTTGCTCTCCATGGTATGCTGCAATGCCAGGTGACACTATAAGGGCTTTTGTGTGGCATCTTCAAGCCTACTCAGCAGGTGGGAATGAGAAGAGGGTCCTGGGATATATGTTCAGGTTGCTCACGTCCCAAACTGAGGTTCTCCTATATTACATGACCCTAGGAACTACCATATTAACTCATGCTCAATATAGAATATTTTGAATAAATATAGAAAAACAGGGGAAAAATTAAATTCCTATAACTTAATCACCCCAAATTAGACTTTATTATACTTTTAGGTACATCTTCCCAATATACTGTATATGTACATATTTCTTTTAGACCAACTGAAAATTTTCTGTTTTATAATAAGTTTTGTTTTATGGTTTATTTTTCACTTTAAAGACCTCTTCTTGCGTCATTGTCTAGTCTTCACATCACCTTATAGTTGTCTATGGATGTGACACAATTTATTAAAATACCTCCTATCATTGGACACTTAGATCGTGTTGGGTTTTGTTGTTGTTTTTCATATTATGACTTTGCAGTAAAATCCTGATAGATAAAACTGTACGTATAATTGAGAGTTTCCATAGAATCCATTTCTAGAAATAGAATGGACTGGGCACAAAACCATGTGCACATCATTACGGTCCGTGCTAACAGAATGGATGTACCAACACTCCCCCAGGTTGTGTTTGAAAGTGTTCTGTCCCCTACACCTCCAGTAATGCTGAATTTTATTTATTTTTGTAATCTTTGCTGCTTTGGGCTTATCATTTTTAACCAGGTCCCATTTTACATTTTATTTGATTGAAGACAAGCTTCTTTGCAATGGTTCTCTTCTCCTATGATTTAAGACAAGGGTTAGCAACCTTTTTCTGAGGACCAGATAGTAAATATTTTAGGCTCTGCAGGACATTTGATCTCTGTTGCAACTACTCAATTGCTGCTGTAGCGCAAAAGCAGCCAGAAACAATATGTTGCTAAAGGAGCATGGCGGTGTGCCAATAAAACTTTATTTATGGACACTGAAATTTGAATTTCATGTAACCTTCACATACCATGAAATATTATGCTGCTTTTGAATTTCTTTCCAACTATTTAAAAATGTTGAAAAATAGAAACTATTCTTAGCTCACAGTCATACAAAAACAGGTGGCGAACACGGGGCATGTTTGGCCCAAGGGCCTTTGTTTGCCAACCCTCTGATTTAACCGAAGGCCCCGTCCACATAGGACCCTTTCCTTTTAAACTTCCCTTCGAGGGAGGCCTTTTTCTTAAATCTAATAGTTTTCAACTATTGATTGCTGAAATTGCTGCTTATTGTAATAACCAGGAAAGTTAATTTTTAAAAAAAAGGAAAAAAAAAAAAAAAAGAAAAGAAAAGCCAGTGCTGGGCCCCACCCCGGATGAATTCATTCAGGCTGCCTCTTTTGGAGGTTTGCATGAGCATGGTGCCTGAAAATCCTTCCCGGTGACCTGAAAGCTCAGCTTGAGCTGCACTTCAATTAGTCACAGGCAAACTCAGCTCAGTTCTGCTGGGCCACCTTAGCTCAGCTGCCAAGAAACTATGAGACCAGGTAAGAGGAGGTGAAATGTACTGTATGACAGTCCAGGGCCTGCAAGTATTCTGCAGACGTGCTGAGAGAGGGCTTCTGATTCTGGCTTCATTCAGAACTCACTGCCAACCTCCCTAGAAAAACAGACAGCAGGAGGTTTAAAAAAAAAAAAAAAACTTCTGGCTGCAGGGGTTTGCCCAGGTCCCACGTTAGAAGATCTGACCCCGTGAATGGCGTAAGCCTGTGGGAATCAGGGCTCCCCCAGCTTCTGCCCTTCCCAGCAAATTCAGCCTTTGGTCTCTGTCAAGACCAGGTGTAAAGGGATGGTGAGAGGCAGCATGTGGGTGATGCTTTCTGTGCCTGGTCCTGTGACCCGGGACCCTGAGCCCGGTGGATGTTCAGTCTCACCCTGCCTCTCTCCTTGGGTTCTTCCCACTCTTTGGTTTTGTTTGCAGATTTCAAGGTGATGACAAAAGAAGAGAACAGTCTTAGCATTTGTTAATACCCACTTGACCCACAAAAGAAAATTCACCAGCATTGCACAGCTTCTAATTTAAAAACCATTAGACCGTTCCGCTTGGCGGACCAGATCTAAATATTCTTAAAGGGGTGGTTTAATTTAATGATTACCTTAACAAGCCCCCTTTTAAAATGATGATCCGCCAAATTCGGGGGATTTGTTTTGGAATCTGATCCAATAAGTGGCTTTGTACAAAGAGCAGCAGAACGGGAATCTGATTTGGTTCAGAACGCGGTGAAAATCACGGAAATTACTTTGCATATTTAATCACTGTGGAAACATGAGTACAAACTACTTTCTAGAGATTACCTTAGGAAAAAAAAAAAAGCTTCAGGCTTTGCAGCCAGCATGCCAACTACTTTGATTTACAGGGAATTATTTGGATTTTGTAAAACGCTCGGTGTTTCAAAGATTTCAACCTGCTCAGCCACTGGCAGAAAGAGACAGTTTAAATAGTGGAGCAAAAGCGGGGCTTTGGGAATGGCAGTGGCCATGGCGGGACCCATTGTTCAGGCCGATAAGATGGACTTGACTTCCCTACTTTGTGCAGCCAGAGGTGACTGACCGGCAGCAGACTAAGATCAGTTGGGAGGAAAAGATGAGGGTGTGTCACCCCAAGAAAAGCCCTCTAGGTCTGTCCTCAGGAACTGAGGGCACATGGCCCATCTTAGGAAGACGGCCACGGCTCTGTCTGCCCCGCAGAGCAAGACAACAGCTCCATCAGCTCTGCACAGATGACTGGGGGAGGCAGCTGCACTGAGAGTTAGGGCTTTGGTCTGAGCCCAACCCCACTGCTAAGAGGCAGCCTGTGATCCTGGCTGAGTCACATCCCCTCCCCAAATATTCCTTTCCTCATTTGTTCTTTCCTTCCCCTGGGTTTCTGCTTACCAATCACTTCATCAGTAAGGCTTTCTCTGACTACCCCATCGAAAAGAATCCACCACCAACGGCCCCGACACTTTCTTTCCTCTTATTGGTCTTTATTCTTCTTCATTTCACATATTCTCACCTGTCGTTTTCCCTATTAACTTGTTTATGCTCTGCCTTCTCCTGTTACAATGAGGCCAGTATTTAGTTCCCTCTGTTCATTGGCTGTTTCCCCCAAAAGTTAGAACAGAGCCCAGCTCAGTAAATATTTGAATGAAAGCCTTAATAAAGACCGCCTCCCCATGACTTGCATGAGAATAAAAAGTGATAATAGAATAAAAGTGATAACTTATTTGTGAGTGCTTAACAAAGCAAAATGGAGTTGAACACAGGAAAAAGGCATTACAGACAGATTTTAGCGTGGAAGAGGCCTGTGTTCGACCCTGGCGACTTTCTCCCACTGTGACTTTGGCCAAGTCACAGAGTTGCCTTTCAGAGCTTTAGTTTCCCATCTGTAAAATGGGACAACTCATATTTCACAGCTACAGGATGCATGCAAAGGGCCAAGCCCAGGGCTGGGCATGGCATACAGTTAAGAACGAAGAGTTGGTAATGTGATTTCATGGTTAATTTTATGTGTTAAGTTGACTGGGCCCGGGATGCCCAGATAGCTGGTTAAACATTATTTCTGAGTGTCTGTGAGGGTGTTTCCAGAATAGATCAGCATTTGAATTGGTGGACCCAGTAAAGCAGACTGCCCTCCCCAGTGTGGGTGGGCACCATCCAATCCATTGAGGGCCTGAAGAGAACAAAAGGGGAGGGAAGGTTGAATTTGCTCTGCCTGACTCTGAGCTGGGATGTCTATCTCCTGCCCTTGGTACTCCTGTTTCTCAGGTGTTCACACCTGGACCTGAATTTAACCATTGGCCTTTGAACTTCACCACCAGCTTTCCTGGCTCTCCAGCGGGCAGATGGTGGGACTTCTCAGCCTCCATAGTCACAGGAGCCAATACCTGTAATAAATTTCTTGAGAGAGAGAGAGAAAGAGAGAGAGAGAGAGAGAGAGATCGTGTTGGTTCTGTTTCTCTGGAGAACCCTGACTGATACAACAGGTAAGGAAACAACTGCATGATGGTGATACGGAAAGAATGTCCCTGGTGACATTCACCATCTTGAGATTTCCTTCCTGACCAACACCTCCTCTTAGGAAAGTTTGAGCTGTACCCAGAGGACCTGGGAAATAGATGGGTACTTTAAAAAGCTCTCCAAAAAGCACAATGTTTTCAGACGGGCCCCAAGTCCCAACAGCTGGCAGCCACCTCCCATTGTAAAACACTGGTACGCAAGCATCTGTCTCTATGTGTACACTCTCCAAAGGCGTAAACTTATGCAGGAGCTATACACTTTGCAAGATATATGTGTTCTTGTGAGTGTGTGTGTGTGTGTGTGTTTGGGTTGGTGTGTTTCTGAAGTGGATTGCAGAGACCAGATGTGTGTACTGCATGTGTGTGTAAATAAAGAGAGTGATATGTACACACCAGCATGCACATACCTGCTCATGTATTTCTTTAAGCTTCGCCATTCCTTAAAGCTCTACAAGTTTCAGAGCTCAACGGTCAAGAGGTTAATGAACGCGCTTTCTTTCGCATATGCACTGAGCAGATAATTTTCTTTTACTCGTTATGATAAGTTGAGAAAGCGTTTGAGTGACAGGACAATTTGCCAATCAACCACAGTGTAGAAAGGGAGTCTCTTCTGCACAATTTTACACCCAAAATCAAAAGTGACCTCTGCCCATATGCCAAGCCGGGACAGCAGAGAGGACGAGTTCGATGGTGCCTGTCAAATCCACACCTATTTCCAGCTTCCAGGCTCTCCTGCTTCCAATGTGAAATGTTCCTCTGAACCTGCTAACGTGGATTTGCTAAAAGGCAGAAGCGGTCACCTGGCCTTGCTCTGTAAAATCCCTTAGGGCTTGCCCCTGCCTCTAGCCAGGTGGCAAAGGTTCTTCCTCACCTGGACCTGCTCCATCTCCATCACTCCTTCTGCCCTAGTGCCTCTTCCCAGCCCAACTTGGCCACTGACCGTCCCCAACACTCTAGCCATCACGCCAGGCTTCCTCTGTGCCTGCCACCTGGAACTCATTCATTCATTCAACAAAACATGTATGGAATGCCTGCAATGAATGAGGCATTGTGGCAAGCGCGGGGGGGACAGGGCAGGGGGTGGAGCAGCAGACAGACTCAGCCCCGACCTCAGAAAACATCCATCTTATGGGATGGTGGCCGCCAGTCCACCACCTGCTCACCTGGAAAACCCTCACCACTCAAGGTTGAGCTCAAGTGCCCACCCACTACCTACCCCCAGGTGGAACCAGCCACTGCTTCCTTTCCATCTTTACTGTGTCCAGTAAAGACCTGGCATTGTCACACCTGTGTCACTGTCTGGCACACATTCACCATCTATTGTCTTCACCCCGTTAGACTAAATCCTGGTCTTCATCTTCAGACTCCCAGTCCCCTGCATGGAGCACATGGCACCTCGCACACTCTGAAAATATTTGCAGACTGAACGAACCAGCCAACCAACGGGTGGAAGAATGGAAGGATGGAGCAGTGAGGGCGTTCCATCCGCCAGTGAGGCAGAGAAGAGGGGGGGCACTGCGAGGACCTCTCAGCACGTGCATTCCAAGCCCTCCTGATGTAGAAGTGGTAGCATCATGGCGATTATTAGCTAATTACAGCTGCCATTTGAGCTTCCATTTTGTTCTAGGTTATTTATAAATATTACTTCAAATGTTCATAACAACTTTATAGAGTCAGAATTATTCTTATCCCGGAGGGTGAGGGGTTAGGCAACTCCCCCAAGGTCACATCGCTAGTCAGAGGAGGAGCTGGGGTTGGAACTCTGGTTGGTCTCAACCCACACCAGCTGCTCTTTCCCAACTCCCACCCATCAATGTCTGTGTTTGTGTCTGAGCTTTGACAGTCATCTCAGCCGCCATCCAGGGACCCTGGGCTGGCCGCCCTCTTGGCCAGTATGACAGGGGTCTCTCTTGAAGAGCCCTATTTCTCCAGCATAAGCCATTTCAGGAGAGGGCTTTGCTAAAATCTAAATTATGGAAGTAGGTTGTCAATTACCCTGGTGGCTGTGTAAAAGAATTATTGCAACAGTCATAGTGAAAAGAAAACTTTATTTTCACCACTTTTCAGTAAAATCTAATTCAGAATAACTCCATTTAACAGTTATTTTATGCTGAAATACTGAATACCTCGGGGAGTCTTTTAGGGATTTTAAAGTCTCTTTATTTATAAATGATTCATGCTGCATTTTCAGAAAAACCTACAATTAGTGTGGGTAGCACAGAAGCTCCTTAGGGAAAGGTAAAAAAAAATGGAAAAGAAAATATACATGCATTCTCTGAACTCTTTTACCCATTGTTGTTTTGCAGTGGACTATAAAAAGAGAAGTGAAGAAAAAAGGCAAGGAGATATTTTGTCTAACCTTTTAAATACATGCCCCGTTTGACAGTATTTGTACAGTAGTTGTTCCCGTGATCTCAACCCACAAAATTCTTTTAATGCATGTTTCAGTTTGGCACACGCTCTCCATGCCTGCAGAAGCTTAAAGGAATCAGAGATGCTTTGGAAAGACTCCATCTCGGCAGCATCTGAGAGAGAGCCATGGCCTTGGGGGTCAGCCCAGTGGCCCCAGGAGAGAGCAAAGGAAAGACTCTCAAGTTTTTATCTAGATGGTGCAAAATGTCTCCACGTGCCCTGCCCTTTCAGGGCCTCCCTTGTTTTACCCGTCCAGTGAGGTATAGCATGCTTGCTTCATGAGATTTGACCACGTAGTCACTTCCTGAATGCCCTCTTTTTGGACACCCTCCCTGTGCCATGGGCAAGACTGTCTCTGGGCCCAGAAGCACACAGTCTAGTGGAGTCTAGGAGAGGAGACGGGCAGAGAGCAGTGTTGATGATGGCAGAGAAGCTTCGAGAAGCTCAGTGAGTACAGAGCAACACAGGACCCAGGTGTAGGAGTCAGGGGAGGCTTCCTGGAGGAAGTGGTGCCTAAGCCCAAACGAGAAGGACAAGTAGACATAGAGAGGAATAAGGTTGTGGGGCTGCAGTTAGCAGCATGTGCAGCGATTTGGGGACCAGAGAGAATGAAGCATGTGCCAGAGCCTGTGAGAAGCCCAGCCCTGCTAGAGGAATTCAGAAATGTGAAGGTGATAAAGGTGAGCTTTAGAGGATCTGCGAGATGATTATTTCAATAAGAAGATTTCGTTAACTCTGGGGCTATAAGGCCCTGCATAGCGTCAGTTATTATCCAACATTATTAGCGTTATGGACAGAAGGGAAGCAGTGATCAAACTTAGAGATGGAACTAGAATTTTTGGATCTCACTGACAAAGGATGTCAGTGTTTCTCTTTCCACATGTTCTTCCTCGTTCATTTATTCCATGCTCAGGACTGACAGGGGTTACCTCATTCATCCATGCATTCATTTGTATGTGAAATCAAATGGTTTCTTTTTTGTGACTAGTATTTGGGGTTTATTGGAAGTAAATATAGCAGAACTCAGAGTTGCTGAAAACCATTAAAAAAAACAAAAACGGACAGACGAAGAAATCATTTCCATCCTGAGCAACCTGCAGAATCGATGCCCAGGATCCCTCTTCCCCCACCTGCAAATATCTCCCTGTCATTTATACGTGTCTCTCCTGAGTCAGAAAATACATGGCCAATGCCGAGGAAAGACGTTTTATATGTTTCACTGAATTATTTTCAATTAAATGAGTATTTTTCAAATCTCTGCCTTGTGCCAGGTAGAGTAAAAACTGTAGCAAGAAGACAGAAATGAGGGAAGTCAGTTCCTGCCCCCAACAGCCCCCTTTTGTGCAGAGGGATGTCACATGAGGCTGGGACAGAACGTATGAGGAGCAGTCCAGGACAGGGGCAGAATAGGTCACGGTTCTGGGGGCTGATTAAACTAGAGGCATTGTCTCAGGGGACGTGGACGCTGGAGCTGAGCCAGAGTCTGACTCTCAGCACTGTGACCTTGGGCTGGTCACTTAACATCTCTGTGCCTCAGTCTCCTCATCTGTAAAGTGGGGGTAACAACCCTACCATCCCTGCTGAGTTGTTCTAATGAACTGATTAATGCATGTAAGGTGCTTTGAAGAGTGTCCGGCACATGGTAAGGTCTCAGAAAGATTTGATGAATCATATCCTCATTATCATCACTGTCACTCGTATCATCATTATTAAAACATGTTCACTAGTAAATGAAAGGGGAAGAGGGGAAGTCAAAAGTCAAGATAAGAAACCATCGCTAGCTATATATCCAAAGGAAAGAAACATGAGTTCACACAAAAATGTGTCCAGGGATTTTTCCTAGCAGCATTATTTATAATAACCAAAAGGTGGAAACAACACAAGTGTTCGCTGACAGAAACAAAACGAGGTGTAGCCATGGCGGGCATACCGTGCAGCCGTGAAAATGAATGAAGCGCTGACCCATGCTACAACACGGATGAACTTGGAAGACATTACGCTGAGTGAAAGAAACCATCACAAAAGGCTACCTGTCATACAATTCCATTCACATGAAATGCCCAGAATAGGTAAATCTATAGAGACAGAAAGTAGATGGTGGGGGTGGGGGGTGCCTAGGACCGAGAGCATGTGATTGCTAATGGCCCGGGGGTGTTTTGGAGGTGATGAAAATGTGCTTAACTTCAACCGTGGTGATAGTTGCACAACTCTGTAAATTTCCTAAAACCAGGGAATTGTACACTTGAAATGGGTGAATTTTTTGGTATGCGAATTATTTCTCAGTAAAGGGAGAGGGAGAGGAGAGGGGAGGAAGAGGAGGGCAGGGGCAGAGGAGGAGGGGGTGATGTAGAGCCCGTGTTGGAGACAGGAGAAACAAGATCTTACATAAAATGAAGACGCGCAGAAGTGGCACATCTGGGAGACGGACGGAGATCAGTGATCAAGTCCTAAGTATCTAAAACCATGAGTCTGGTCCTTTTCTCTTTCCTAAGACATCACTCAGTCCTTTAAAGAACTGAAGCAGGAGGGCAGCAGACAGGCATGAAAGCTTCGACTACCCATTCATTCACTACCTAACATGGGCTTCCTAACGTGCACAGCTTCCCTAAGTGCTGGGGATGCAGTGGGAACCAATTCAGAGATGTCCAGGCCTCAAGGAGTTCACAACCAGTGGAGTTAACAAACACACCCATGCAAAAACACATAACGTCATTTCAGAAAGCGGTATGTGCCACAGAGTCAATAAAGCAAAGAAGTGTGGTGGGGAACAGCCAGAGGGACGACTAGAGGGGCTGCCTGGGATTAGGGGGAGGTCAGTCAGAAAAGACCTCTCTGAGGAGGTGACATCTGAGCTGAGACTTGACGTTAATGAGCCCATCATGCAAAGACCCACAGTAAGAGTGTTCTAGGCAGGGGAACAGAAGTGCAAAAGCCCTAACAAGCTCATAAAGCAGAACCCCAATAAATTCTTGATTGGGAGTACAGAGAACTATGCAAATGAGAGGAGGGAGAAATCCACGTGAGCCAGAATCATCAGAGACAGCTTCAGGGAAGAGGCAGACGTCGAGCTAAGCTTTAAAGAGTAAGTGACATTAGTCTTCGGTCCCCTTCGTCCATGTGAAAAGTAGCAGTTTCTTTCTTCATAAGCAGTTCACTGCAATGCAGAGGCAGTGGGTGTATCAGTCAGCTACAGCTGCATAACAAGCCACCATCATTTATTACTGTTCACACATCTGCAGGCAGCTGATCTGGGTTGGTCCTGATGGGGTAGCTCTGTTCCATGTGTCTGTTATCCTCCTCCTGAGACCAGAGGCTACCTTGGTTGTATTCCTCTCATGAGAATGGTGGGACCACAGTGGGCCAGGAGAAACACGTAAGGCCAATTAAGGCTTGGGCTCAGAAGTGGCACACTCACCTCATTCTGTTGGACATAACCAGCCAAATGGCTGAGCCAAAAATAAATGGGGGGGGGAGGGTTAATTCTCAGCCTTTGTCAAGGGCAATTCAAAGGGCATGGATACAGAGAGGTGAAAAGAACTGGGACTGGTAATATCTCCCCCAAAAGAAGCAGATCTGCTGGTTCCTTGGTCAGTGTTTGTCGGCAGGGAGAGCTGGAGGCATCTCACCAAGACTCCAGGGGAAACAGGTATTTGAAATGCTACCTTTACTGTGTGATAAATTTGCAATGCTCTTTTATACCTGTTGTACCTTTGGAGCCCTAAGCCACTCAGTAAGATTTACATGAAAGAGTTATTATGTCTTCTGTGAAGGGAGCAAACGGAGGCTCCGAGAAGCAAATTCTGGGGCAGGATCCCCCAGTTTGCAAGTGGCAGAAGAAGGACTCAAATCCTGGGTCCTGACTCCAAACAAGAGGCTTTTTTTGCTTCATTCTGTTGCTTTGTCCCTGCTGATGTTTACAATTCTGATTATATTGTTTCTCTGGAGGAACTGAAACTACAGACATGAAATCTATAGATGTGAAATTGGGCGGTGAAAGTGGTGATGTGCCCAGCCCGGGGGTGGTCTGCAGATGTGCTCTGATCTCTCCACAGCGACCTGGCCAATGGTGTAAGAGGGCAGGAATAATCCGTGGCCCTTGCCCCATACACAAAACTAACTCAAAGTGGATCATATATAGAAATGGAAAACTTTTAGAAGAAACCATAGGAGAAAATCCTGGCAATCTTGGGTTAGGCAAAGCTTTGCTAGATACAACACCAAAAGGAAGATCCATGAAAGAAAAAATTGGTAAAGTGGACTTCATCAACATTAAGAACTTCTGTTCTTCAAAAGACACTGTTAGGAAAATGAAAAGACAAACCACCGACCAAGAGAAGCATAGGGAAAGCACATACACGATAAAAGACTTGGGCTCCAAATATATGAAAATCTCTCAAAATTCTGGTAAGAAAACCAACAACCCAACTTTTAAAAAATGGGCAAAACATTTGAACAGACATTTCAACCAAAGAAAATATAAAGATGACACATAAATGGAAGAAAAGTTGGTCAATATCCCTAGTCACTAGGAAAATGCAAATCAAAATCATGATGAGACGCAACTAGACATCTGTGTGAATGGTTCAAATTAAAGGGGTGAAAACGATCACACCAAGTGCCAGCATGTTGCTGGTGGGAAGACAAAATGGTGCAGTCATTTCGGAAAACACTGTGGAAGCTTCATATAAAGTTAAACACACACTTACCACATAACTCTATGATCCAACTTCTAAGTATCCATGCGAATGAAATGAAAACCTATGTCCACATAAAAACCTGTAGGAGAAGGTTTATAGCCGCTTTACTCATAAGCACCAAAACCTGGAAACAATTCAAGGGTCTCTCAACAGGGGAATGAATAAACAAACTGCAGTACATTCATTTATGGGAATGCTAGTCACCAACAAAAAAGGAACAAAAGAACTACTCAGACACACAACACAGATGAATCTCAACGTCATTAAGCCAAGTAAAAGAAGCCAGACTCAAAAGGGAAAATTCTGTATGATTCCATTTATCTGACATTCTTGCAAAACTATAGGGACAGTAACAGATCAGAGGCTCCCAGGGGCTGGCAAGGAAAGGGGAGTAGGTGACAAAGGGATGCAGGAAAACCTTTCATGTTGTAGAAATTGAGCTCTAGAATTTTGAGGTGGTGTGACACAACTGACTACATTTGTCAAAACTCAGAACTATACACCAAAAAGGATGAATTCTATTCTGTAATTATACTGGAATGTTGAAGGGGAAGGAGAATGAAGGCATTATTATTTTTTTTTAATCCATAGGAAGATGCAAAATCATTCCTTCAGTGAAAGAGCCCTCTTTTCAAAAGGGAATTGAGCAATTCTTTGAAAATATGGCCTTTCATGTTTCATATTAGGATTAATACTGTGGAAAAACAATAATTTGTATCGAGACCAAAAAAACCATCAACGTGATGCTGAATTTTAATTTTTCATAAGGGAGAGCTGTCCAAATACTCAATTGGCACCCACTCTGTGCCCGCACAGTGCTTTATGAGTTGCGTCTTGTTTAATTGCAGGAGTGGCAAGGAGGCCCTCACTTGGACTAATTTCTTCTTGTTTTCTAAGTTTGGTCCCCCAAACTTCCCTGACAGAGAGCAGCACAGAGCAATGCTCCTTCCCCTTCCCCCAAAAAACATTCATAGTTCAGTCAATCAAGTGGTCTACACAACAGCTAACTCCAGGTTGACTGATATTATTTCCCCCTAAATTGACAGAAACAAATGGTTATTTATTTATTTAGTCACTAATAATTTATACCCTGCCTCCTTCCAAAAGGGATCTGAGTGCCTCGCTGGATGTCTTGGCATTACCTCCAAAAAAAGTGTAAGTATCTCAAGGAAGAAAATACCCGCTGAAGAAGTGGTCTTTGGTTTTGTTCCAGAATGCACAGTGTTGCACCGAGATGTATAATGAGCCCATTACTGCAGAAAATGAATAATGGAGAGCCCCACCCAGCCGCGGTGTGAGAGCGGGCTCTCAGACAGAATCCACCTCCGCAAGGCTGTCTGTGCAGGGGAAGGAAGGAGACCTACTGGCTAATTGGGGCCCAAAGACTTGACACATTGAGGAAACCGATGCTATCTTCCTCGAGCAAGGCAGTTAAGCTAAAAAGTAGTTCCAGCCATTAAATGTCACTTGACATACAGAATTTCAACAGCTTGACAGGGTAGGCATTGGCACTATCTGGAAAAACAGAGGCTCAGAGAAGGTGCATAGCTTGCCTGGGGTCACAGGGCTGGTGAGCCATGAAGCAAGCTTGAATCCAGCTCTTTCTGAGTCAGAAGCCCCTGCTTACCCCCTTTTCCAATTTGCCTCTAGGCTTTTGAGCCCAACCCACATGTCTGGCAGCAGCTGTCTGTAAGGATCCAGTTTATTAAATAACTTTGACATCCTTCGCTCTCTTTCGGACATCGCAGCAAAGAATTTTCACTGGCGCTGCTATCAGTTAGGATGATCTTAGACACACGCAACGGCAAGGCCAAGTTCACACCAGCTTCCACAATGAATGATGGCTCATCCCTCAGCAGCAGAGGTCCAGGCACCTCTTCTAGGGGATCTGCTTTGCTGCTGTACGATTCCCTCTGTTTGGCTCTTTTCTGTGTGTGTGCTTCCTCCTTGAGCAAGTACGAACAAGATTGCAGCAGTTCTAGAAATTTCTCCACAGGAAGAAAAGGGCCCATCTCCTTAAGTGTGAGAGAACCTTCCTTGAAAGACCCAGCTGTCAGTACCTCTAGACACACCGGCCAGAACTCAGTTATAAATCTATTCTTAGGCCACCCACTAGCACGGAGGGAGGGGAGGCCATGGGTGCTGCAGCATAAAACTGGGAGATATTTTCTAATCCATTTTCTCCTCCGGGACACCCAGGAACACTACACTTCTCAGCCTCTTTCATAGTTCAGATTGGGCCGTTTGACTTGGCTCCTACCAATATAATGTGAGAAAAGTGATGCCAGTTCCAGGCCGGTCCATCAAATGCCCTGTGAGGTCCTCCAGGCTCTCTTTCCTCAGTGCAGGTCCTAGCGGATGACATCACCACAGGACGTAAAGTCTGGGTTCTGAACCACTTGGTAAAAGGGCAGCCACCTGTCTAGACATCACTGATGTGGTGTGGCACTAAGCCAGTGAGGTTTTTAGGGTTATTTGTCACTGCAGCTACCACTGATCACCCTGACTAATCACCGAGTGGTTCCAACTAACTATCTGGGGAGGAGAGAAGTTGGGGTCAACCATAATAACCAATATGTCCCTCAAGTTATGTACCTCACACACGGTAGGGAGGGGTGACGTCCAGGGTCTCCCCCAAGCCAGGGGGACAGAGAGAAGATATTAGTGAGTGGACGTGAAAGTCAAAGTTTGACAATTATAGGACAGCTTTGGAGATTCCCATTCGTCTCCATGTGACCTTGGGCAAGTCACTCCTAACTCTGAGCCTCAATTCCACCAGGAGAAAATGATACCAACGGTCTCTCCGGATTCCCAGGGGTCCGAGTGGTGTAAGGGTCTTTATCTGCACTTCTCTTGGATGTGCTGCTGTTCAGACAACACAAGAGTGACTTGGGAAGAGCAGCATTTTCAGAACCAGGGCCCCAGCACCCACTTCTGAGAATCTGTACCAAGAAGCCCCAGGCCACCCGCTGGTAACATCTGCAGGTATTGACCCATAGGCTGGGTACTCCTCTTAGTGAAGCAATTATTCTAGTGTATTTTGTATAACTCCAAAACGTGATTTTTATGACTCTACTCAGGGAGCCAGTTAATCTAAGTATTATTTGTTAAGACGGCCTAGATGTGAAAACCCTGCAAGTCAAACCAGTTCCTCAGACCTACGTGGATCCCTGCATTGCTAAGTCACATCCATTATACTGTTTTATAGTCACTTTTGTACTTTTTATTATTGATGCTATCAATACAATATTTATGCGCACAAAATAGCCTTCCACTTAAGAAGGAAACGTCTTTATTTGTAAGTGTTCCTAACGATCCTCTGCTATACACACCCTGCCTGCTGCCTTTATGACTAGGGCACAAACTATGTGAATAAAAATAACAACTGCCAGTTATTGAAGACCTACTGAGTGCCCGGCTATGCCTTATATCCACTATCTATTGAATCTCATCAGTAGTCCTGTCCCTTTCCTGCCCATTGTACAGATGAGGCTACTGAGGCTCAGGAGGGAGAAGTAACTTGCCAAATATCCCACAAGCAGTCAGTGCAGAAGGAGTCTCCTGTCCGAAAACTACTCTGACGTAATTGCCCCGTGCCTTCCATAGTGAGAAGAAAGACTGAAGGAGGCACTGAGACTGAGGCAGAGAAGCATCTCACCAGCACTGGCTGCAACTGTCTTTAGTTCCCTTCATTCACTCTTCACCCAGAAATTGCCGACATATCCACTCCACGCACGTGGGACTCTGGACCGCAAGGTAATGCTGAGCAAACTCGCACACTCTCTGTCTGTTTCAGTGAATTTCCCACCTGTGATCTCAAGCCATGTTGGATGACACTACCTTAAGTCACTGAAAAGGTGTTTTCCTCCTAATTGGGAAACAATGAAAGCAGCCTGGGCCATGTTACTCTGCAATTTCCCAAGAATTAGCCACGCTTAAGCAGGAAATTTCTTGGTATCTTTCAGTTTCACCATCTCTTACCCCTTCACGGCTAAGCCCCTGCCCACAGCTGCCCTTCAGGCAGCTCAAAAAGTGCCGGCAATGCTAGAGGTAGGCAGGAAAAAATACAAGCCAAACAGAGGAACTCCCATAGTTTTTCCATAGTATTTTCCATAGTATTTCCACCTCCAAATACCATCACATGGAGGGTAAGGGCTTTAACCTATGAATTTGTGTGGTAAGGGGCACATCAACCCATGCCACCCACTTAGATTGTAATTTCAGATAATTTTTTAGTATAAATATATCTCTAATAAGTACATCGGAAATTCAAACTTCACCTGGAATCCTGTATTTTTAGTTGCTAAATGAGGCAACCATACCAGCAGTGTCAGAGAGAACATGTCCACTGCCCTAATGTTCCTTCCTTTTCTTGTCCCGTCCCTAGAGCACCTCTGGGCCTCAAAGGAAGAAAAAGCTTATTTGATGAGTCACACCCCAGGACATCCCTGGTCCAAACTGGATCGGTGGGTAGGGTCACTCTGTCTTAATGGTCAATGTTCATGCACAGGTTCCCTCCGTCACTGCCAGGCACTGGTGGTAAACAGACGGGAGCTGGGCTTGCCTCTTCCAGCCCTGCTCCTACCCTCCTTACCTGCACCTGGGTGGGTGAGACCAGCAGGCCTGCCTCTGCCAGCACAGCAAGGGAAATGGGGAACAGAGGGGGTGTGCCTCACCACAGTGTCTAGCAGCGTTGTCAGACAGCTCACAGCAGAGGTGGAGCCGTGCCTGTCATCTGGATTCAGCCCCCGTGCACGCCGCTTCCTCCACCAAAACCCCCTCGCAGAGGAGGAAAGAGGAAGGAAGCAAGCTGCGTGCATGGCTGAGTCCTGGCTTCCAGCGTCATGCGGAGGGGCGGTCCCCACCCAGCACCCTCAACACACCGGTTCAGAGGTGTCAGCGTAAGCTCACGTACCCTGACACGGAGCTACATTCACAGTTCTCTGATTCCCTCCGCAGATTTGGACAGTGTGGTCAAGGTTAATAATCAGTATGTACAGGGGACAAGAGTCAGAGTGGGGCTGAGGCTCGTGATGCAGCAACATACAGAACGCTTTCCACTCTCCTGCTGAATGCCACCCAGGCCAACACTGCCACCTCTCTCACAGGACCTGGTTATTCCTACAAGTGAGTCCACGGAAACAGGGGCATTCCGTTATTCAAAGAGCACGTGACCTAGTCCTTATTTTCATGGAGGGACCACCGAGCAAGCAGGGCGACGTGGACTTTGACCTTGACCTCAGCCAGCCTCTGGGCTTGCCGGCCTGGATCCCACCTCACCTGTGCTCCTTAACACCTTCCACCCCAAGCCCCTGATGAGTAACAGTCTCTGTCCTGACGTTTTCCTCTTTCAAAAATATGGTACAGCCACTATGGAAAAAAAGGATGGAATTTCTTCAGAAGATTAAAAATGGAGTTACCATAGCATTTGGCAATCCTATGTGTGGGTATTTATCAAAACAAAATGAAGTCAGGACATCTAAGAGCTATCTGCACCGCCACGTCCATTTCATCCTTATTCACAACAACCAGGACGGGAAACAACCTGAACATCCACGATGGAGGAATGAAGAAAATGCAGCACATACATGCAATGGAATATTATTCAGCCTCAAAAAAAAAAAAAAAAAAAAAAATGAAAATAAGAAGGGGGCAGCTGGTTAGAGTGCGGTGCTCTTAACAACAAGGTTGCCGGTTCGATCCCCACATGGGCCACTGTGAGCTGCACCCTCCACAACTGGATTGAAACAACTACTTGACTTGGAGCTGATAGGTCCTGGAAAAGCACACTTAAAATAAATAAAAGTTAAAAAAAAAAAAGGAAATCCTGCCATTTGCAACAGGCGCAATGGATGGACCTTGAAACAATATGCTGAGTGAGATCCGCCAGTCACAGGACAAATACTGCATGATTCCACTTCCACGAGCTTTCTCAAATAGACAAACTCACAGACGCAAAGAATGGAACGGTGGCTGCCAGGGGCTGGGGCGGGGGAAGGGACGTGCTCATCGATGAGCATGAAGTTGCAGTTATGCCAGATGGACACGCTCCTGAGATCTGCTGGACGAAACTGTGCCTGGATATAATAACACTGCACTATGCACTTCAAAATCTGTTAAGAGAGCAGCTCTCGTGTTAAGTGTTCCTACCACAATAAAATACAATTTTAAAAACTAACCAGCAGCCCAGGCAGACGAGAAGAAGTCAAAATTACACATATGTCTGGAGGACCCCAAAA
The DNA here is from genome assembly GCF_057876585.1 of Rhinolophus sinicus. Taxonomy (NCBI): domain Eukaryota; kingdom Metazoa; phylum Chordata; class Mammalia; order Chiroptera; family Rhinolophidae; genus Rhinolophus; species Rhinolophus sinicus. The sequence continues at coordinate 195,365,023 of NC_142503.1, read as the reverse complement.
CATTGAAAACCCAAAGCCAACGTATATAGCCACTGTATAGGAAGGGGAGGGAAAAAATCAGACTCTTGAGTTATTTTTAGATGCATTTGCTCTCACCACATAATGCAACTTTCAAGTATGGTTCTGTTTCTTCAAGTAGAGTCAGTACCCAGATACCCCGTTCACATACTGTGTGCCTGTATCTTAGAAATATCTGCTTCTCGCAGATAACTAACCATCCTAATTAATAACACAAAGTCACAGGGGGAGCTTTCTAAACTGAAGGCACAGCGGGGAACAGATAAGGAAATATACTGTAGGTGTGGGGCTGTGGGTTCGTTGTTGTTTTTTTCCTAATTCCCAAATTCCTGCCAATATTCTACTCTGTCTTATGAATTCTAGAATAATGAAACATGACAAGATATAACCCAATATGAGGCATCAACATGACACAAGCGAATGCAAAAGGCTTCATTACCACCACGCATGTCAGAAATGCAGCACATGGGTCTTCTTCCTCCAGAACTAACTCTGTGACTCCTTGGGTCACAGAGTCTAGAGATTTGGCTCTGTGAGATAGTTATGGTTGGAAATCAGAAGAACCAGCCTGCCCGCCTGGGGCACTGGCCTTTGCAAATATTGCCCAGGACGGTTCATAAAGGAAGAAAGAGATAGCAACACCCTGAACATGGGGTGGTTTTACCTGCCAGGGACCACAAGTGGACATTGTGCCATCTGTGTTTGCCAGCGGCCACCACCCAACCCCCATCATCAGGGTTGCCTCTTGAGCTAAAATTACAACATGTGGAATTTTCCCAAGAAAATTATTTATGTAAGATTACAGGAACTTCCCTGAAAACACCACCATTTTCAGAGTGAATGGATAACTGTCTAGGCTCTGTAGTAAACGGTGGGAAATCACATTAGCACTTGCCACTTCTAAGTGTCTTTTACTTATAAATAGTTCCTTTTGATCCCTACACATTCCCTATGGTGTGAGGTTTTCCCCATCTTGTAGATGGGGAAACTGCGGCCCAGAGTGGGATATGGCCTGACAAGGTCTCACGCCTTGTGTGAAGCAGAGCCTGGGACACATGAACATCCTCTCACTTGCCCAGGGCTCCGTCCCTGGCACCCAACTGTCTGTCCCTCCAAGCTGGCCGGGTCCACGATGACGGCCCAGACTGCACCCCCCCCCCCCCCCCCCCCCCCGCCCCCCGCCCCATTAGGCTATCACCACCCTGGTGAGAGGCAATCAAGCTTTTGAAATATCACAATAGTTCTCTTGCTTGCTTTCAGGATGTCACTGAAAGCCAACAGAAACAGCAATTTGAGAAGCAAAAAGGAGACGCTCCCTTTAGAGTTCAGTCCCCAGCACAGAGAACCATGTTCCCCACTCCAGCAGGTCCCAAATTGCCATTTTTCACTTTCAGTATTCTAAGGTGACCCAAAGGCTTTGCTCTGGGGGGCAAGGGGGAGGTCCCTGGATGCAGACTCTACTGGTCTGTCAGTCATTCTGATGTCACCAGAAGCCATCAGTGACCATAGACGGTTCAAGACTGCTGAATTTTAGTTTTATAGAGAAGTAATTTGGAGATGCTGGCAGTGGGCAAAGTGCTTTGAAATCAATACATGTCTATTAATTGTCAAAGAAGGTTTTCCAAAACTCATAGCCTTAAGTGATACTTTTCTCCACTCTATGTATGTCTTTGCCTAGAAAGGGAGAACAGAGTTGAGTATCGGAAAAAGAAAAAGCAAGGGAGGGAGGGAGGGAGGGGAAGTCACGTTTAAAGGGTTAGAATATTAATTTCATATAAAGCTTATAGTTTATAGTCTGTTCACATTAGTCATCTCGCTTAATTCAGTTCCCCCATCCATCTTGGGTGCTGGTTATTATTTTTACCCATAGTTTTTAAATGACTAAAGACTCAGGGACGTGAAGGGATACCATACATGCCCCTACCCTGTGTTATCCTTGTGACCTGCCCAGGGTCATCCTAAAGGACCCTTGCATTTCTATGACTCTTAGGACCCCAGACCTTTGTAACTGAGGATGGCACAGTCCTTCCCTCAACTTATCGCTAAATGCAATCTTTGCATTTAAAATTTGCTGATCTGGAAAGAAAACGGAATGTACTGAACCATGACTCAGTCCCAGTGGCTTTTGAGCAGAGCGACGCCTGCTGGTCGGGTAGCTGTGATCAGGCACAATCAGGGACGTTTGCCCCGTGTGCTCCTCCTGCATCACAGCTGTGCGATGGGTGAGAGCTGCTGTCCCTGTGCGGGTGGCGTGGCTGAGCCACCACCTAAGGTCCCCAAGTTGGGTCTGTGCTTGACTTTTCGCCCCTGCCGCACTCGGCAGCCTTCACTTGTCTGTGGCCTGTGTCTTCTGCCTCCGAGAGCAGCTCTCCAAGACGAGATATCACCCCAACTTGCAGGCGACACCTGCACATGGCAAGCTGGAGAGCAAGGAATTGAGAACTGACATCTAGGGTTTTCCTGAGGGGCCTGCAGTAAATCTTTACTATCTGACCGGTTTCAGTGTCCTGGCGCCGCCATAACAAAATACCACAAGCTGGGTACCTTAAAAATTATTCTCACACAGTGCTGAAGGCCAGAAATCCAAAATCAAGATGTCAGCAGGGCCAGCTCCCTCTGGAGATGCTAGGGGAGGCTCCTTCCTGCCTCTTCCAGCCAGCGGTGGCCCAGGCGTTCCTGCGCTTGTGGCCACCCGTCCAGTTTCTGCCCCTGTCTTCAGATGGCTGTCTCCTCTAGGTCTCTCTGTGTCCTGTCCCGTCCTTGTGAGGACACTAGTCTTCGGACTTGGGGCCCACCCTAAATTCAGGAGTCCTTCACTAATTACATCTGCAAAGGCCCTATTTCCAAATAAGTTCACATTCGGAGGTTCTGGGTGGGCCCGAATTTGCAGAGGACACTATCCAACCCACAGCACAACACCAATATCCATTTTTTGTGAAAGAGATTTATGTGGGTGAGAGTAGTTTTACGGCTCTAATGCCCAGAAAAATGCCACCACGTAGGTGGTTGCAGAAACAGGTGAAACGTATGGCAGGTACCAGCACAGCCATTTCCCACCAATGCCCTGAGCAGGCCAAGGCACCCAGCCCTGTGGGGAGTCAGAACCCCAGCCCATTTCTATGCAAATAGCATTATGGAGCCACTCAGACCCTGATTCCCTGAGACGAATCTCTGCTTGCCAAACGCCACCCGGAATTCTTCCGCGGGAGAGACTCTCTGCAAGATATCAAACAAGATCTGACAATACATTCATCTTTAATCTGCGTGGTGCACCTTTACTTGGTGAGGCGTTTGCTTTGCATAGCATGATATTATTCCGATAAGTTCTCCGAATTTGCAGCCTCCATCTAGACGGAGGAAAAGACACAGCAGCCAGAGAGGAGAGTTGGGGGCTGACGGCAGCTGGAGTCCATGGAACTCCAAAGCATGCAGACCTGAGCCCCAAGGTTGTTCCTCAGGAAGGGAGCCATGTGTGTTTTCACCTGGTCTCCTGCCCCTGCTTCTAGAAGGCACGTGATACAGGGGCAATGGGAAAAGCCCACGGCTCCCTCACTCACTGGATATGGAATTAATTCCTAGAAATAAAAACAAACCACAAAATCACCCACCTATGCCCTCTCTCGCAAATGAGCATTTTATATGGAAGGATGGAACCCTTGCTGAAAACTGGATCGAGCCCTTCTGGGTAGAGTTTAAACAAACTCCCACCTACTATTGTTATTAATTTCTTACAAGGATGATACAGGTTATAAATCCAATATCCAGCTCCCAAATAAGCTCTGGGAAGAAATCATATTGGGACATTAATATCCAATTGACAAAAACTTTGCAGAAGTATATATACATCTATAGATATATATCTATCTATATGTGTGTGTCATATACACACACGTGTGTATACAGATATATACATATATATCGGGAGGGAGGGAATTCTAAATCCTCCACGCCATACACCAATGTCACATTTTAATGTAATATCATGCCCAATGCATATTCATGAAATAGAATCTTGGCAGTGGCACAAGAAAAGTGGGATGAAGTGTGTTTGGCGGAGTGCGTCACGTTTCCAGGCCAGCGGATTTTTTGATTAAAGTCCCTTATCCGTTTTATCATGCATATCCATTCTCTGATTAAAGTGATCTGGGGCTGACACTCACAATGTCAGTATGCACTGAGACCCTTCACGCAAAACATGGCTGGAATTTATATCCTTAAAAAAAAAAAAAAGAAAAGACGCTGTACTCTCGACAATGAAACTAGCACAGGGCAACATTCATTTAAATATAAGTCTACGCTGGACGGCTGGAAGGGTCATCTATTTCCTCACCCAAAAAGATTTAACCCAGACTATACGTCAGCGTCCAACTTCAGAGGCTAAATTGTATTTCCTTTTTTTTTTTTAAATCAAAGTTCCTTCTTTTTGATTTGTTGGGCTTTTTATCAAATGTTTTCACTTAAGGAAAACATCCAGAGACTCCCTCTGCGGAATATAAATAATGAATTCCCCCAGATGCTGGCGTTTCAGACACCAAGAGTCGACACATCCCACATCCTGAGGCCCATTTTAAAATCTCTTTTCAGGAGGTGGGCCCCCAACGTGCCAGAGAGGCACCAGCCACTGCCCAGCTAGAGTCTGTGTCTCCATCTGAGCCACAGGAGACTTGGGTCACTGGCCGACCTTTCCAAAGACACTTAATGTTGAAGATTGAAAACAAGAAGGGCAGCTGTGCACATGGCAAATGTTGGGCGCAGAGAGTTTGGAAGGGAATAGCTGCTTTCGGAGAGCGGGCGGGGGGGCCCCACAGTCCTGGGCATAGCATGGTGAGCAGCCAGCTCGTCCTGAGCAAGTCACCCTGTCCAAGTCTCCATGTCCTCTTATGTAACGAAGATAATAATGCCCACCTCGGGGGCCTGTCGTGCGAATCATGAAACCATGTCTGCCAAAGGGCTCCTTAAACAAGGACGGACTTCTGGACGCAGGGCCTGTTCCTGTGACCCTCAGAGAAAGCGTGCTCTCCAGCTCTGATGAGGCTCTGCTCTGAAAATCCAAGAAACCATGCAATTGCGTTTTCTCTGGTGTTTCAAGTCCTGGGCTACCTGGGAATCTGGTCCTCGGGTCCTCTAAGCATCTCCCACTTAGAACCAGGCTTCCCTATGAGCTGGGCCGCACCTCCCCAGCACCCATAGCCTGGCCGCAGGGAACAGATCAGCCATTGATTTATTAAAGGGGGTTCCTGTTAGGTTGTAAAACTGGAGGTTGGAACTGTGCATGTCTGCTGTTGTACCCTCAGCACGCCGTGCTGGGGCTGGTCCACGTAAGTGGTCCCCAGACTTTGTTAAGTGAGGGAATGAATGAACAAAGCCCAGCTCCGATGCTGGGTGCCCTTTGTGTGCCAGGCCCTGCACTGGCCCTTCCCCCCCTGCCACTCCCCCAGGCCTACAATGACCCCTCCAAGTCAGCCTCCTCAACTCCAGTGCGCAGAGCAGCCAAGGAGGCTCAGAGAGGGCCAGCCCCCTGCACATCGTCACACAGCTAGAAAGGCGCAGGTACAGGACCACAGGGCTCCTGGGCTGCCTGAGGTGAGGCTTGTCGGCAGGCCCTGGGAGGCACTGGGGGCTTCTCATTCAGGGAACTTCTTTGAGATACATAGAGCGGTGATCTCCAGACCTACAGGTGTCACAGAGCAGTGCATTTGTAAATTAAAGACAGATAGATTAGTAGAGAAATAGAAAGATGACAGATAGATGGATAGGGAGATGATAGATGATAGATAGATAGATAGATAGATAGATAGATAGATAGATAGATAGATAGATAGATAGATAGATAATAGATGGATCATTCTTATTCCCTTTGAGTTAAAGCTGTGAGAAATCGGGTAGAGCTTTCTCCTCTAAATCAGAACAGAAGTGGGTGGGATCCTTGAGCACCCAGGATGCACTCCTCATTCTAAACCTCCTGCCAACCTGTGTATCCACCCACTGGCAGGGTGGCCTTGAGTACATAATTTACACTTCTCATAGTAAAATTCCTTACCTGGGGAAATGGGGTGAAGGACCCCTACCAGGATTGCGGGACGATATTGCTCAGTCTCTGAGCATCCCATCCTTGCAGAAAATCAGCCCCACGCAAACCCTTCCTATAGAGCTCTCATCCTGCCCCGTCCTACTGGTGCACATGCCCCCTGGAGGGCAGCTGTCACACACTAAACCCCAAAGCCAAATCTGGCCTCTGGCAGAATGAGGCACCCCAAGAAGGCCAGACTTCAGAAGCAATGAAAACCTTCTCCAAGGGCCTCGTTCTGACTTCCCAGTGAGGAGGGTCAGTGCAGCCCTGCTCTGTTTTCTTTCTGGGAAAATATGCCAATAACCCTTCACGGTGCAGCTGTGCCTCGCACGGGTTAGTGAGAAGAGGGTCCCATCCTCATCACCGGGGAAGCACGTGGTGAAGGTTACTACGTGGGTCCCACATAACAGCCTTGCAAGGTAGATGTCATTGGCTCCAGTTTACAGATGACAAATCTGAGTCTCTAAATGATGAGGTGACTTGACCAGGAAAAAACAGTAACTAGAACACAGAATTCATCCCAAGTCTGTATGACCCCAATAAACTCTACATCAATAAATAATTTTCCCTCTCTTGCACACACCTTTTCTACTACCAAATTAATGCCTAGTGGGTGGGTGGATGGATGGATGGATGGATGGATGGATGGATGGATGGATGGACAGATAGATAGGGCATTCTTGTTCCCTTTAAGTTAAAGCTGGGAGAAATCAAATGCTTACCCCTGAGATTTTGGGTTTACAGAGCAGGCCAGGAAGGTGCCCCGTGGCGGGCCCCGTTCCTACCCAATTGTGCCATGGCCATCCAAAGGCAGAAACAGAAATGAAGCATGAGACAGGTGATGGTGACGACTGTCCTGGCGTTTGTCCTTTACAGATCGCACTTAGTCTCAGGATTTAGAAACTGTACTGATATTTTAATCCTTTTCTAATTTGATCTCTTTTCCTTCCCCCACCCACTTAGAACCCCACTAAATTCTGTCCTTTCTCTCCTCCAACTCTAATTTTGCCTTAAACGCCATCCTTCTGAAATTGGCAAGGAGGGAGGGAGGGAGGGAGGGAGGGAGGGAGGGAGGGAGGGAGGGAGGGAGGGAGGGAGGGAGGGAGGGAGGGAGAGAGAAGGGAGGAAAGGAGAATGGCCCCATTCTGTGATGTCTAAGAGCCTCTGTCATCTGTACCAAGTCTCTAGCAGTGACCAGGGGCTGTCTGGTGTACCAGGTATGGCAAATGCCACACTGCCGACGCTCAATTAATGCTTGTCCGTGCTGCCACAGATGGAGACAGAGAGTAGACAAAGACTTTACGTAGAAAGATGGACTAACTACCTTAGCTCTCAGAATGAGGAAACCAAATTCTATCTCATAAATTGCAAAGGGAGGAAGAGGAAACTGACTCTCTATGGGTCCTTCGTGTAGTAACCTTGTCCCCACCATAGCCCCATTTTACATTGTCCCCATTTTACAGATGAGAAAACTGAAGCCCAGTGACTTGGTGAAGCTTATGGGAACCAGCAAGTTTTATCAAGCCCCCCCCCCCCCCCCGTGCCAGGTATCATGCTAGATGCAGGGGACACAGAGATGAGTAGACTTATGCCCAGTGTCAAAGAATTCACAATGTGGCCGAGTCAGTGGCCACCACACAAATAAGTTGAATACAATAGGACATACGTGAGAAGAGAGAGAGGGGTAAATCAGGGTGGCGTAGGGGCCACAGAGCCCTGGGTTTGAAACCTTGTGACCTTGAAAGTTTGTGGCCTGGGACAAATCAATCTCTGTGAGCCTCAGCTTTCCTATGTATGAAATGGGAAAAGAGGATTCACTTTGCAAGAATTGAGGAGAACTACATGAAACAAACTACGGAAGCTGCAAATACTCTGGGGCTCAGAAGAGGCTTCACAGAGGTGGTGGTGTTATCTGGGCCTCGGAGGGTGAGTACTAACTGGTCTACCAGGCAGAGACGAAAGCAGTGCCTTGCAGGGGGACCAAGGATAAGTTCAAGAACAGAGTAAATAGAGCCAGGTGTGGACAGGGAGAAACTGGGCTCAGAAGGTCCAAGCATGGGGGGCGGGGGGATAGGAGGAGAGGAAGGGAACTAAAGCAATGATGGTAGTAATTACCACGCCATAGCTATCATTTCTTGAGCAGACACTCTGCTAAATGCTCTCTGTGCATTTTGACTCTTGGTCTTGTCAATCACCTACGAGACAGGTATTTTTATGAATCCCATTATACAGATGTGCAAACCAAGGCACAGAGAGATTAAGTAACTTCCCCATCGCTGCACAGCCAGGAAGTGGCACGACCGCTGTTGCCCAGGACCAGGCAGTGACTGGATTCGAAAACCCTCATGATCATTACGCCTTTAGCAAATGTGGTTAGGAAGCATCATTATTTTCTGCTTTAACTTTCCCCTAATTCCCACTGAGCTCAAGAATTTCATCAAAGCCAGAAAAAAAAAAAAAAAGAAAGAAAGTAAGAAAAAAAAAAGAGTCACGTTGCAGGATTTGTGCTCCATCTCCTGAGCTAGGTTATCCACATGAGTCTTGCGTTCACACCTATTTTGACATTTATGTTGCTTCATTAAGGAGGCAACTGGCTGCCACAGCAGGTTTCTTGTTTGTTCTACAGCAGCGGGAGGTACAGGAAAAGGTCCTTAAAAGGCCCAAATGGTGATCACGTGGGCTCAGAGAGAGGTTGAAACCACCAGATGTGCTGCTAGAGACCAATTCCCTTTCGGTGGGCTCTGCACTGTGGCTTACCCCCACCCAGAGGCTCCGCCACCAAGACCAGTGACAGCCTGGGGCCACAGGAAGAGGCAGGTTCTCAAGTCCAGCCAACCTGGTATAAGAGCTGTGAAGAATGCCCGTACATTTGGAGCTTATCCTGTGCCATCTCTATGTGCTAAGAAAGCCCTCCGAGCATATGATCTCACTGAAACCGCTCAACAGCCCGGAAAGGTGGGTACCACGGTTATCAGCCCCATATGAAGATGGAGAAACTGACACTCTGTGGTCAAGTAATTTGCCAAGATCCCATGGCGAGCAGATGATGGGGCCAAGATTCAAAGCCGGAGGTCTTTCTCAGAGCCTGTCTGACCCACCTCGCTGCTCTGGCACAGCCTCATCCTGGCTGCCCACCTGTGGGCAGGCCACGGTACTTCCTCTCTGCCTCAGTTTCCTCATGTTACAGCCCTGCCTTGCCAGGTTGCTGGAACCTGCCAGGAGATCTTTCTACAATGCACATCTCATGGTGCCTTAAACAAGGTCAGCTCTCCTGGCATAGAAGCTGTGCTTATCGCTGCAAAGGGGTGCCGGGCTGTCAGTCTGCTCAGGGTGCCATAACAAAGTGCCACAGACTAGGGGGTTATACAACAGAAGGGTATTTCCTCACAGTCCTGGAGGCTGGAAGTCTGAGATCAAGGTGTCACCAGGGGTGGTTTCTTCTGAGGCCACCAGGGGTGGTTTCTCTCCTTGCCTTGCAAACGGCTGTCTTCTCTCTGTGTTCTCATGTGGTCTTCCCTCCATGTGTATCTGTGTCCTAACCTCTTCTTATAAGGACACCAGTCACATTGGATTGAGACCCACCCCAGGACTTCACTTCACCTTCATCCCCCCTTCAAAGACGCTGTCTCCAAACACAGTCACAGTCTGAGTTACTGGGGGCTCCGGCTTCAACCTATGAAGTGTGGAGGGGACACAACGCAACCCCAGCATCAGGGAAGCCAGACAATCTCCCTGTCGGCATGTGACTCCTATATGCTCAGTTTCTCAGTGTTGGCTTAGACAAGCCCACACCATCCTTTTACTCAACAATCCACTATGGAGAGGGAACAGGGATTCTGCCACATGGTACGGTGACAAAGCTGAGCCACTCTCTGTCCCCGCCCTCCACAAGCTGGGAGTGTCCCCGTTGACTGAGATGTGTAGCATGGATTACAGTCCACAAGTTCCTCTGCTCAATCTTTGCAGCATTTCGTTGTCCCAACTCGCCTAAGAGAAAGTTTCTAGCTTTGTCCTTGTTTCTCAGCTGTAGAGACTGACGCTCAAAGGCTAAGCGATTGGCCTTGGACCACAGCGAGCACGTGGTAAAACTAAGTCTTGAATCCAAAAGCTCTGGTCGCCACTCCAGAGCCGTCCCTAGTCTGTGAGGCTCTTTCCCCAGCCACACATTTCAGTCATCTGGTCAACAAGGGTTCACTGAGCTCCAACTTTGTGCCAAACTTTTTATGGAGCTTACACGAAAGCAGAGGGTGGCAGGATGCAGAGGAGGGAACAAACCAAAGAATTACAGATTGTGGAACTAAACAGGATGAGGTGATGAATTATAAAAGGGAGGACAACTTTAGGTAATATGACCTGCGAAGGTCTCTCTGAGGCAGTGACATGCAAGTGAAGACTAAAAGGAGACAAAAGAGACCGTGCAAAGGCCCTGAGGTACCTTGGCATGAGCTGATGTTGGGAGGTGGGTGGGGGTCAACTCACACATGACATTGGCAAATTTCATTCAAAATATGATGGAAAGAAAAATAACCTGGACTTGAACTAAGAGAACGAGATGATATTCAATAGTCTCTCTGATATACCCTTTAATTACTGTAGGAAATGGGAGTAGACTTAAATAGTTGGGTTTTTTTCTGTTTTGTTTCGTTTTTTGTTGTTGTTGTTGTTGATTAAATGATAGTTAAAACTTAGGCTTTCTGAATTCACAGAAACTTCCCCTTTGCCATCCCAGTGGAAAGCTCATTCGGGTCAAACCAAAGACACTGCACTCTTCGAGCTGTGTCCACAGGGGACCCATGGTGACCCTGGTTTTCCATCACTCTCTAGGGTGCAGATCAGCTTTTGGATAACAACAGGGTGGTCAGTGCCCTGGGTTTGGGGTTGGGGCTGGATGGAGAAGGGCTGTGGACAGCGAAGACGCAGGAACCTGGGACCCTGGGTTCCCCCCAGACAAGCATCTACGGGCGGCGAATGCAGGGAAACGGGCACTGCAATAGTGCCTCATGGTGCTCTGCCAACACGAGGCACATCCCGCCCTCTGAGACAGCAGGACCGTTTTCTCGGTCCTAATTGATGAACAGCTGTGCTTTAATCGACTGCACCGCATAGCTTCACTGATCTCTCTTTAGGCCACCCCGAAATGAAGACTCCCTGGGGAACCAGGAAAAACAAAGTTTCATCGTGTGTGTGTGTGGGGGGCGGGGGGCAGAGGGAGCAAAACTCTTGCTACTAAATTAATGAATAGATAATAAATAACTCAATAAAATGGATTTTGGAAAGTTGGTTTCTTCCATCTTTATCGGCCATTTCATCATAGTCACCGTCGTGAACTTTCAAGTTTCCTCTTAAAGAACCAAGTGGCGACTAAGGTCTTGGAACAGACAGTGCTAACACCTTGTCACGATGCAGCCAAAATGTTCTCCAATCTGCCCTCCCTGCCACCCTAAGCACTAAGCAGATTAAGAGTTATATTTTATTATTCCACAGGTACATGTTCCATATCGGCTCTGCACAGAATATGTGCTGGGGGTACAGGGAAGAGCAGAATACACACGGTTCCTGCCCTCAGGGGGGCTCAGCATTGAGTACAGGGCTTGGCAAAGCAGGGCCCGTGGGCAAATCCAGCCTGCCACCTGCTATGGTATGGCCCATGATGGTTTTATATTTCTAAATGGCTGGAAAAAAAATCAAAAGAACAAGACGAGTCCATAACTCATGAAAGTTATATGAAGTTCACATCTCAGTGACCACAGTGAAGTTTTATTGGCACACAGCCTAGCCCATTTGTTTAGGTATCATCTATGGCTGCTTTCACACCACAAGGTCAGAGCAGAACAGGTGGGACAGAGAGCACATGGCTCGCAAAGCCTAAAATATTTACTGTCTGGCTCTTTACAGATAAAGCTTGTCAATGCCTGGTCTAGTGAAAATGGTGACTCAGGAAGGGAAGTGGGAGGCAGCCCAAACTTACCGAGCGTGGGCACCTTCGAAGCATCACGTTCATTAGTTGTCACCACCAGGTAGAGAGGCAGGACTACTTTCCCCACTTTATGACAGAGGAGACCAAGGCTTAGAAAAATTAGCAACTTACCCAAACATCTAGCAGAGTATTGTTCTCTTGATGTCACAGTATTCACAGATGTCAAGGGGGAGACGGAACAGCAGCCAAGGACGTGAAGCCTCTTCTGGGGAAAGGGTTTATGCATTTGCTGTTGTACGCAGGCCAGTACATCACCTTAGGTGTAAGCAGACCCTTAGTATGTCTTTACTTGGAGATGCGTATGGTTTGGGGAGATGCATACAACGTCAAGTGGACTTGGGATGGTTAATCTCATGTTTCAACGCAGCTGGGCCACGGCATCTAGATATTTGGTCAAACACTAGTCTCGATATTCCTGTGAAGATGCTTTTTCAGAAGAGATTAACGTTGAAACCAGTGAATGCTGAGTAAAGCAGATTGCCCTCTGCAGTGTCGGTGGGCCTCATCCAATCAGTGGAAGGCATTAATAGAACAAAGACTGACCTCCCGTGAGCATGAGGAAGTTCTGCCCGCAGACTACCTTCCGACTTGAGCGGCGATACTAACTCATCCCTGGGTCTCCAGCCTTTCAGCCTGCCCCGGAGATTTTGGATTTGCCAGCCCCCACAGTCCTATGAACAAATTCCTCAGAATGAAATCCCTCTCTGCCTCTCTGTCTCTCTATATACATTCTCTATGTCCATATATGTTCCCATAGGTCCACACATATGCATATATGTACTTCCTATTGGTCCTATTTCTCTGGACAGCCCTCGCTAACTCATTTTTGGTGAGTGGCAGCTGATAACTGAAGACAAGCCCACCAGTGGAGCCACAGCCAGAACAGCAGTGTCCTGTCTCCTGGGCCAGAAGCCCTTCTGACCCGAGACTGGTTCTTAACCAGGTCCGGCAACTGCTGAGTTCTGCCCTCTGTAAAATTCGGGGTCAGGTCGTAATGCAGCGCCGTCACAGTGACGTGAGGATTCAATGAATTGATGCCCACACAGCACTTAGCTCAGAGTCTGATGCACAGAGCCCTCAATCAATGTCAGCTGACATGGTGAGTAACACCACCACCTCCGGGCCCCGGACTCTCCCAACGGGCAAGGGCCAAGCCTTTGCATCCTCAGCTGCCGCTGAGTGCTCTTCTGGACGGCATCTCACTTCATCACACCCCAGGATCCAAGTTGGCCATCTGTCATCTGCGTGTGTCTGAGCCTGGAACACAACTCCCACTGACTGTCGGAAAAACCACTTCCAACGTGTAAAAGTGCAAGAAATAGTTAAATGTTTCCCATTGTTGTATCAGTGAACCAGTTCAGAGATTGCCGACTCAATTCAATCAAAATTAGTGACAAGAGAGCAATTTTCCCGTTCCGTTCAGCATGGAGAGCTTTGTTTTGCTTTGTTTTCATTGGAGGGGATTCACGGTATCTTTCCTAGAGGTAAGCTGAGTAGCCCCAGCAGCTTCGCGTCTCTTTTTGTCTGGATAAGTGTTATCCAGTAAAATGAATACACTAAGACCACGTTTATCTTACTGCTGTTTAAAAATCACGTCACAATTAGAGATCAATAGCTCTCCACTACAATTTACCAAAGACCCAACAGGGGAAGAGACATTCAGATTGCATTGATTTTTTCCTGCGAGTGTATGTGTGCGTACAATTACAGTCCATGAGCAAGCGTGTTGACAACATGGCACATGAGCATTGAATCTGAAACACAAAGCAGAAGGAGCCCAGAGGAGGCTGGCAAACTGTTGTACATGTCACCCATTGCTCCAGGAACCAGTAGGAATGCAATGAAAATGGGCGAGAGGGGTGGTTTTGTCACACACTTCCCATTTCTCCGCAGGTCACCGTTTTGAAGAATGCAGGTCTGGAAAGGACTGTAGAGACGACGCAGGCCTGCCTTCCTCGTGGGTGCAGGTAGAGAAGTGGAGACCCTTCCACAGGGCTCCTAGGGTCGTATACACGGAAAAGAAGGTGGGTTTCTAAAGGCAGAGGCTGCATGTCACGCATCTGGGACCCTGGCGTACAATAGGTGCTGATAAAAGATGTCTACTGACTAACAAGACTGGGCTAAACAGGAAGGAAGAAAGGGATGGAAGGGGGGAGGGAAGGAGGGAGGACAGGAAGGAAGCAGGGGAGAAGGGAGAGAAAGGGGGAGGGAGACAAGGAAAAGGATGAGAAGGGAAGGGAAGAAAAGCAACTAAGACGTCCAGTAGACCTGGGCTGGGCTCTGATTCTATTTGCACTTGACCTGGGGGTACGCTGCCTCACCTCTGGGAACCACGTCAATAACAGAGTTAACGGTAATAACAGAATCATCACATATACACACAATGGGATTTATAGATGATGTAATACAGAATTGTACACCTGAAATCTATGTAATTTTACTAACAATTGTCACCCCAATAAATTTAAAAAATAAATTATAAAAAAAAAAAAAGAATCATCACATATACACTTTCTGGTATGCAGTCACTGCCCAAGTCATGAAATCATGCTCTTTCTGCCACAAACGTAAGAGTCTAAATTCCTCCGAAGGAAAGGTTTCCTTGACCTTGGCCAGTGAACAGAGCCCAGGAGCTATAGCAGAACCACCCCACTCTCGGCTGCAGCCCACAGAACTAGAGGCAGGAGCTGTGTGTTTGCCTTCCTGGTAACCCTGCATTCCTGCTCTGACCACTCTGAAATATGCTTCGGAAGAAGCAGAAGAAAAAAAAAGAAAAAAAAAAGAGGGAGGAGGGAAGGAGAAGGAATGTAAGTGGAGGAATTATTGGAACTGGAGAGGGGTTTTAATGGCAACGTTGGCATCCTGCAATTTCACACATTAAAACATATTTTTAAAGAAACGACTACAGCGCTGATTGTGTAAGGGCAAAGCTTTCCTCTCTTCAGACTATTAATAAGGCCTTCCCATAGAGAAGACAAATACATGCTTGATGCATTTTTAATCCTTTGCCAATACATTTGACTAAAGCTGTTTGCTGTTTCAATGACAGGATTTAACTTGCCCTTCTGTATTCAACGTTCCTGATTATTAATGACATTTAGGAAACACGAGCTATAGAGTTACATTCTGGTCGAATTGCAGCCTCCTCCCTGTACACACATCTGAATGGGGGAAGCCCTCTTCTGAAGGTACCTGGTACTATGGACCAGGGCAAAGGGGGCTCCCTGACCCCATGCTGCCCCATGCCTCCTCCACACTCTCAGCAGGAAGCCAGTTCAAGGTCAGTGCTGAGCAGCCACACCTGTAGTTCCTGGTCCCTTAGTTGCTTTTCCATGTACTGTATCCTTGACATTCATTTTCCATGAAAACCACTTCGTGCTGTCTGCTGATAGGATCTTGGTGATATTAAACCGAATTCACAGAGGATATTTTGTCTTCTCAGGGCCCCCCCTCATTCAAATGCCAATAATGAAATCTTCCAGGAAGAAGAGATAGGCAGGAACCTGAATAACTTCAAAACGGGACCAAGGGACCAAGAGAAAGCTCTTGGATCGTAACAGAACACAAGCAGAAGAAAAAAATCCTTACCCAAACATAGCTGATTATTTTGTGCTTTTTTATTATTATTATTTTAAGAGATAAATTAATGCTCAGGTTAAAATGAAATTACATATGCGATACCCTCCAGGTCGCCTCTTTTATTCGGCTGGATGCTGATATGTTAATAAGAGCAAAAACCAAGTGAACACACTAGAAATGGTCAAGAGATGGTGAAGATAAAATGCGTGGGGGCGGGGGCACTTGGCTTTGGTTTGGAACTCTTCCTGTGGGTGGGGGGAACTCACGGGAACAGACACGCAAGTGACAACTGGAGAGGAAGGGAAAGTTCATGAGTCGGGTTTACAGAAAAGGATCCATCCCCCTTTGGCATCCAGGAAAAGTCATCCACAGAAAGCCTTTCAACCTCCCCGTATTATATGCTCAGCCCCGACCCTCTATTGTAATGAAAAGCAGGTGCCCCTATGAATCACAGAAAATCAATGCTGCATTTTACTAAGTTTGTGTTAATTTTACATTTTTCAGCCTCTGGATGGGAATTATTGCCGCAAAGATGAGAAAGCCTCTTCTCCCCCACTCTGTCCTTGTCTGGGTTTCAGGTTTGGAAAACCCTATCACTATTTAAAAAGAAAAGAAAAAAAAAAAGAGAGATGATGATGAAGAAGAAAAAGAAAGAAGGGGTGTTGGGGGGGGCTGCAGTTTGAGAGATTTTAATAGCTAATAATAGGAGAGTGCATAAAAGCACAGATCCAATTTAAGCGGAAGAGTCCCTGTGTAAGCACTGCTTGTCAGTCTCGGGGTGTAGTGCATGGGGCCAGCTCCTGAGCATGGCAGCCCAGAAATATAAAGTCCAGATTTAATTCTGATACAGAGAAATACAATTTCAAAACCGGACGTCTTATCATTGGCGTGTCCCACTGGAGAACTCATTTCCCTAGCAAAAGGCTGTCACTGCCATTATGTTGTACAAGGAAGCAATTTACCACTACAGCTAAACAGGGCTACCAGGACTGTGGAAACTTAAGCATTTGAAGTTATCGCTAGGAAAAAAAAAATAGCATTTCAAATGTCAGTGAAATGGGAAGGAATAATTGAAAAGTATCAATCAGAGAAGCAAAGAGTTTAGAAGGCTGAGACCGCAGCCTGGCTTTGCTCCTTTCCTTTCTTCGCTGCCCCTTCTGCTGCCTGCTCGCCTGGCAGACCCACCCCTCCCCAGCTTCTTCCCCTCAACCTACATCCCCCGCATGCACGTTCAAATTCAACTCAGGAAAAGGAGAGATGGGACCGTGTTCCGTGTCAAACATGAAGGGCAACCTGACAACTCCAGCAGCTGAGATTTCGTGATGAAATGTGCGCCCCACCAGGGTCCTGAGTCACCACTGAGCTCGAGAGGAACAGAAAGCACAGCCCTCCAGGTCCTGGGAATCACTCATGTGCACAAAGCCCCCAAACGGGGGCCCTGGGTCCAGTTGCTCCTTACGGCGACTGAAACCATTTCAATAAAGTTTGGGGTCCAGAGACCACAGAACTACGTTTCTGCCTTGGATGCCCCACTCATTTATCCCGATTCACCCTGACGTGGAAATTCCCCTCTCCACGCCTCCATATCCTTGTCCAAGAAATGAGGATAAGGCCATCGACTTGCAGGGTTGATGCAAGGATAAGACATGACACACAGGGAGCAGCTAGACTCCTGCCTGGCACGGGGCTAACTATCAGTCTTACCCATTATTCCACTGCAAGAAGTTCAGATTCCTTCCGTGCAAAAGGAGCCGCGTGATTGGCTCACCTCCGGGAGCTCACCGCTCCCACTGCCTCCCGACTCCTTTCTGCTCCTACAACACTCCACGCCCATTCCCACCCGAGGACCCGTGTGCTTGCTGTTCTCGCCTTCTGGAATGTCCTTCCCATAGGTCTTCACACAGCTCCATTCTCAGCTCCCATGGCGTATCCTCCAGAGCCCTGCCCTGACCAACCTCCTCGAGGCACAGCCCCCCCCCCCCATTGCTTTAGTGTTACTGGGCCTCATTTTCTTCCTGGCACTTTGAAGTTACTGCCTGACTCCCTCACTAGAATACGGGTCCAATGAGAAGAGGGTCCTTGCCTGTCTTGTTCCCCACTGACGACCTTTCTCTCAGACCAGGTGCCTGGTACAAAGCAGGTCTCTGGTAAATCCCACCATTTGTTGAATGAATGACTGAGTGAACGAATGACCATCCCATCTGAATGGACTCTGAACCTGCCTGACGCAGAGCCTGGGAAATGGCAGGCACTCTGTAAACGTGAGCTGGGCCTCCCTTGCTGAGTAGCTGGGCCTGGACCAGCGCAGACCCGTGGACAGAGCAGCCGGCCTGTTCACAGCTGCCCTTGGGCCCCAGTTACAGATGTCGGGAGGGCACTTCCAGTGTGGCCAGGCGCATATTGAACGTGCTTGGCGCTCCCTTGCTTTACCTTCCAGCACTGACAGCCTGGTGTCATAATTAACTGGGTGGCCTGGGCATTTCCCAAGTGGTCTGTGAACTGGAGCTCAGGGACTTCTCCTCTCGACCCTGCATCCAGATGCCAGGTGGGGTGGCCAACTCTTGCTAAGAATCATAACATAAGAAGACTGCATGAGTGCTTCCCCCAGCTAGGCCCTGCGCTGAGCACCTGAGCAAGTCTCATTCAAACCTCATAAGCCAACAAGGGGACTCTGCTACTGGGGTCCCCATGTTACAGGTGAGGAGATGAAGACTTAGAACATTTGTGGTTAGCGCTGACCCAAATGGCACCTGACATCCTACAAAACAAAATGAAGTTCACTATCGCTAACTATTGTAATTCTGAAGTTCAAAAACACACACATTGCTTCACAGTCTAAGATTTTTGAAATGCAAGCACCTCTTACGGTCTATGTGAATATTTAACGTGGGAATGTTTCTCTATTCTGGAAAAGCTGTTGTTACATCTGACGGTGCCTGGCACATTAGAAATAGAAAACATGGTGGCATTACTTTGAAGGATGTGTGAATTCAGTGACCCTCACCTCTGTTCCCAATGCTGAGATGCTCTGGTTGGCAGGGAAATCCAGTTACAAGGAAAACTTTCAGGGATTTCCTCCAGGGAACGGCGTTTCGTAGAGTATTGCAGGGTGGAAACTTTCCTGTCTCACTCCGAGTACATGTGTGTGCATCTAGCTCTCATATACATGAGAGACAGAGGTACATATATGTGATAGAGAGGTTTATTTTAAGGATTTGGCTCACGTGTTTGTGGGGGGCTGGCAAGTCCAATATCTGCAGCTTGGAAATTCAGGTAAGAGTTAATGCTGCAATCTTGAACTTGAAATCTGCAGGGAAAGCCAGCAGGCAGGAAATGCAAGCAGGGGAGTGCTTCCTTGGGATTCAGTGGCTGCTGGGGAGCAGTGCTGCGGGGGGCAGGGAGGCGGGCCAGTCCCCTGGAGGTCCTCTCTGTGGGCACCACCCCCTTTTCTCAGGACACCCCTTCCTCCACAGGACAACGCCCTTCTCTCTTCCCTGGGTGCGGCCCCCCCACCCTTCCCCGGGACATCCCCTCACTGTTCCCCAGGACACCACCTCCCCGGCACTCCCCATTTGTCTTCCCTGGATGTCCCGTCCTCCCTGAACACCACCCCTCTCCTCTCTTCCCTGGGACAGCCCCTCCCCCCAAGTACACCTGCCAGGCTGGGCCCTCCTTCCACCAAATAAAACTGAGCCTGGCAGGCAGCCAGGCATCCATGCCAACCACCCCCACACACACCCCAAAAACAAGGAAATACAAGCCGGGTTTCTATGTTGCAGTCTTGAGGCTTCTTTTCAGGGAACCTCAGTTTTTGCTCTCAAGGCCTTCCACGGATTAGATGAGGCCCACCCACATTATGCAGGGTCATCTGCTTTACTCTAAGCTTACTGATTTAAATGTCAATCTCATCTAACAAGTACCTTCACAGCAATGTCTAGATGGATGTGTGACCAAAGCCGAGCCAAGCGGACACAGGAAATTAACCATCACACATAGGTTAAAGGAGTCAACAGAAAATAATACCCTGGGAAACTCCATCCAACATTATTATAAGCTCTGGACAGGTTAGGTCTGAAAACCCAGGCCCCCGTGTCATCCCGTGATGTGGTGTGAGGCGTTGAGGCACCTGGCTTTGTGTTCTACTCCTGGGTTTCCCAGAACCCCTCTGCACACACTGAGTCTGGGAAGGCATCGCCTCTGAGCTCTGAGGGGACTGAGCTGCTCGTTGACCTTCTCTCCACCAAAGTGAGTTCTGTCCTCCCAGCGACATCCAGCTCTGGGAGCTTCCCCTCCCAGCATGCAGAGACCCCCGGTGCGCTTCAGTTGCTCTCATCCAGCCTGCTTTCCTCCCACAGCCTGCAGGGCCCAGGAGGAAGAGGCCACAGGGACCTGTCCTACCTTTGAGAGTGAAGGGACTCTCACGCCTGTTCATGTTTGGGCACCATCTTGCTTTCCGATTTTATCTTTCACTTTTCTTTATTTGTCCAGAGAATCCTCAGCTATTCTCATGAGTTCTCAGTGGGTCCTTCAAATCTTCTAATGTCCCTGCAGCAAACCCTGAGTTGTAGCTTTGATGGATTTAAAACAATTCCCACACAAGAGATGTTGCCAAGTGCACTTCATAGAGGTACAAAATGGTGAGTGTGGCACCATCCATTCTGCTCTCTGCCTGCTGTTTCTATTGGTTTCTCTTACTTTGCTCAAAGGCCCCTAGATAAATAGAAGAATTGTTCTAAGAAACAGACAAGGCTCTGTCCAACAAAGTGAAACACCTTTCCCTTACCCTCCAGGGCGAACTGCTTCCTAAAGCTGAGACAGCGTGTGGGTTCTCAGCTCCGCTGCTGGACCCAGCAATGCTGGACCCAGTCCCTGTGGCCCCCCAGCCCATAGTCCCCTAGGCTGAACCGACTTGTCATATGCCACTGTTCTAAAAGGTGCAAGCTGTGCGGGAAGGAGGCCGTATTTAGGGTCAATGTCTGGGGTTCTGGGTGGCCTTGACCAGCCACCTACCCAATGGGTGTTTCATTTCTTCAACTATAAAATGAGGACAGTAAGACTTATTGACTTGCCACAAATCATAGAGTCATTGTGAGGGTCAAAGGATGCTTGTGAATGTAATGTATAGAAGGTCATACGAACAAAAAATAAGAGGGTCTTCAACAGCTTCAGCAAAGTCATAGTAACAGACACTGAAATTATATTAGCAGCTGCCAGGCTCTGGTCTAAGAGCTGCACCCACATTGGCTCACGTAATCCTCACAACAGTCCTGTCCTGGGGAGTACTATTATCCCCATTTTAGAGGTGAATAAACTGAGACCCAGGGAGGCTATGGAACATTCCCAAGAAGAGCTAGTGAAGGTGAGACTGAAAGCCAGGGCAGCCGGACTCCAGGGTGTATCCCCAGCTCTTACCCCCTCTGCTTCTCCCACTGCATAATGCCTTGTACAGCATCTCACACAGAGCTGCTACCCTACAAATAGTCATCAAAGAAAGAAACACTTAACATAAAAACAGCCCGAGACCCAAACAGACATAAAGAACTGTAGTGGTTGCCAATGCTGTGCTCGTAGCAGGCTCTTAGTAAACATTCGTTGTGTGAATCAGTAAGAGAACATTTCCTCCATCTCTTTGTTAGTGAAAACTGCGACATCTGAAATGTATTGCCATTGGAGCTAGAGCTTTTATGAAGACTTTCGGCAAGCCAGAGGCTTCTTGATAACATGCAAATCGCAGCGAACCAGTCAGCCTGGCCAACTGCTAGCTCTGTTTGGTGCTAGAGCAAAAGCCATGCGTCTCCTTTTTCCTTTGCATTATCCCTACAGAAGATGTTACAGAGTGCGAAAAACCCCTCCACTCTGGAGAGCCAAGGGCCTGGCTTCTGTTTTGGAAAATTGTTCTTGGAGAATGCTTTCATTATTCTACATCTTAATTTAGTTGTGTGTCTTGCTAAATCTTCCCAAATCTCCCTATATTAAATTCATAAATTCATTGAATTGCATTTTTTTAATGTTTAATATGCTATTTTCTTCAAACCAAAATTCTATGGTCAGAATTAAACCCTTACTCTAGAACCCAGGTTGGTGACCCTGGTCTGAACTTAACTTAATTGGATGAAGAAGGAACTCAAATCTACTCAACATTGGGTGAGGTGTGCCAGCCATTTTGGGACCCAACGACAGATGTCTGAACCTCCTCTAGAAGTGCCTGCATCCCGGGCTGTCAGCCATCTCCAGGGAAGGACACTCCCGGCCTGCAAGCCTGTTCCATGACTGACTACTTGCAGTGCATAGAATCTTCGTCCTAGTCGACCAAAATGTGCCTGAGTGCAGCTTCCATCTCGGGCCCTTATAGCAACACAAGCTCAGTCATGGGTCTGCTCCACAGCATTTCAGGACTTGGAAGCTCACGCTCATGTCCCTTCTGTTGCCACTGCCTCTGCGAGAGCTCGTATCCATTTCCCTCAATTGCTCCTCCTAGGAAAGAGTTTAGAGTTTCCTTTATCATCAGTTCACACCAGCCTAGATAGGCCTTGGCATTATCCCTGTTAAGAACTGTGGTGACCGCCACGAATACTAGTGTGGGCCACTCTACGGAGTGAAGACGAGACACCCCCTTCCTCTTGTTCTGGCTGACAGACAACTGTTAACGCCATTTTAGATGCCACTAGTCGAACTAGAAATGGAGACCCCAAAGGTCAACTCTAAACTCCTTCTTATGCATTAATTAGCACCTGAAAAGCCCAATAAAACATTTAACCTGAACTTGGCTATACAGATATTGATTCTTCATATAAATGGCAAAAACCAAGCCTAGTAATGAATGGATAGACGTGACTGAATTAGGAGAAAGTGCTAACCATGTCAGCTGTCTGGAGAAGGGAGACCGTGGAGTGTGGCAAAGCAGGGAGCGGCACACGTTTTCAGTAAGGTAAATATTTCAGGCTTTGCAGGCCAAACGGTCGGTCACAACCATAACACTTGCCCTTGTAGCACCAAGACAGCCACAGATAAAATGCAAACAAATAGACAGGGCCATGTACCCACACCACATTTTTTATGGGCCCTGAAATTTGTATTCTATGTAATTTTCATGTGCCTTCTGATTTCTTTTCAACCATTTAAAAATTTAAAAACTCTGGTTAGCTTGCAGGCCATACAAAAACAAGGGGCAGGTCACATTTGACCCACAGGCTATCATTTGCAGACCTCACCAACCTCCCCACCATGGGGTCCAAAAAGACAATCTCGTAGAAAAATTTCAATGGCATGGGTTCTAGTCTCAATTTGGCCTTTAACTCACTCAAAGCCACTCCTGCCCAGAGCCCTGCTTCCTCCATCAGTGAAATGGAGGTTGGAACACCTTTTTCCCTCAGAACAAGGCCCTCAGATTTCGTAGAAGGGAGAAATAATTGATAATAGAACTTTATCACGAAAAACACGTACCTAAAACTTTAGTGCTCTGAAGCCTACTCAAAAGGCGGCCATGGTGACCACCCGGCAAACCTGAGATAGCCTGAAAGATGGGGTGCATTTCTGCATGGAAGACGCAAGATTTCACCAAAAAATAAAAATAAAAAGTAAAACTAAAGGATATGCATAGCGCCCTAAAAAAACAGTGTCCCACTTGCCATTTCAAATAAAGGAAAAGAAAATCCATGCTTCTCTTCAAAGTGAACTAAAAACAGCAGGATTAATATTGATGCCGCAATGGGGAAAGCAAACAGACAGGCAGGGACAAGACTGCATCCAGCCTCCAAAACACATGTAACGTTGGAGCTAAAATGTCATATGCATATGTAATTTATATGCAAAACCTCCTATAACAGGCCTCTGTTGCCAAGACTCCCTTCACCACTTCCATAGGACCCGCTGGAACTCTATCATTTCCTGTTATCAGTCACCTACCAAGGGCAAGTCTGTCTGAGAACACCGAAACTTTCTCAAGGCCAGGGTATTAAATTCTTCTCGCGCATCGCTTTTCCGGTAGCTCAGCAGGTTTCGGCAGGAAGACCTATTTTTGCTTCTGTGCGGGCTCTGTCCCTGGCAGTGAGTGACTGGAACAGACTGCACGCAGCTCTGCCAAGAATCTGAGGCTCTGATGATGTGAGCCAACCTCAGACTAATAATTTTATATCTCAATGTAAGCAAAAGAGTTCCATAAAAATAGACCGCTTTTAACAGGATGGTGTTCTGTGCTGAGAGGGCTGCAGAACGCGGGTGCCGTGCGAACGTCTTTCTCCTCTCTGTGGTACCTAACTTTAGCATCTCCCATATGTCTATTTGTCTGGTCGCTGAACTTGGGGAGAGAACCTTGAATGAGATGTGACTCTTCAAACGCCACGCCTGGAATCCTTCGGAGGTGAAATACCTATCAGTATGTGTATAACACCTCCCTCTTTCCAGTTCCCAGGAAATGGAAAACAAACAAAACCCAGGCTCAGAGTATCCGTGCTCTTCATCAAATGTATACGCACATGAGACCACGTGTAAGTGTTTCCGCTTATCAATTAACTAGAAAAATATTGAGGCCATGAAGAACAGGGTGGGAAAGCTCTGGGAATTCTAAAATATCTTTCTCAACGTTCACGGCCATGAAAAATTCCCCAGGTTTCTCAGATGGCTAAATCTCACCCAACACATCAATTCAGGTGGTTTCTCCCTAGTAAATTTTCCCAGGGGACAGTGGGAGGGGTGCTCTCCCAGTGGAGCTCCTAGACTGGAGAAGCAGAAACCAAAGAAAGGGCCATCTTCTCACTTGGTGGGAGAGAAAGTTCAAGAATCAGCAGCTTGAGAAC
The DNA here is from genome assembly GCF_057876585.1 of Rhinolophus sinicus. Lineage (NCBI taxonomy): Eukaryota > Metazoa > Chordata > Mammalia > Chiroptera > Rhinolophidae > Rhinolophus > Rhinolophus sinicus. Next base: position 195,340,584 of record NC_142503.1, on the reverse strand, counting down.
AAAGCAGCTGAACTGAACAGAGCGAAAGGATTAAGGGAGGGTGCACCGTCTTTCATGACCTCATGTATCATCAGAATTCTCCAGAGAAACAGAACCAACATAATATACAGAGGAGACTTATTTTAAGGAATTGACTCATGGGACTGTGGGCTCTGGCAAGTCCAAAATCCACAAGGCAGGCTGGCAGCCTGGAAATTCATCAGAAGTTGACGTTGAAGGCAAGAGTTCAAAGTCTGTAGGGCAGGCCAGTGGGCTGGGAATCAGGCAGGAGTGGATGCTGCAATCTAGAAGAAGAAGTTCATCTTCCAGAAACCTCCATGTCTCTTCTTAGGGCTTTCCAACAGCTTGGATGAGGCCCATCCCCATTATTGAGGGTGATCTCCTTTATTAGAGTCAAGCGACGGTAGATATTCACCACACCTACAAAGGACCTTCACAGCAGCACCTCCCTTTGTGTTTGATTAAACGAGCGGCCTAGCCAAGTGGACACGTTAAGACTCCCCATGACACCGCCATGTAGAAATTACATTAGGCTTGGCTCGGGGAAAAGTCTGTTCAGCCAGAAGGAAACAGAAGAGTATGGACCCCCCGAGGGAGACCTGACTGCAAATCTGAGGTGTGTGATGGCATCTGTTCTGAGGATTGATCGGGCAGACGGTGGCCCAGTTCTCCCTGCACGCCAAGCCCTGTGCCTGACGTGGGGGCACAGTTAAAAATGGAACCCCTCGTCCAAAGGGGAAACAGGCCGACGCTGACAGTCTCTGGGTAAAACAAGAATGACAATTTTACTGATCATTATAATATTTATTGATAACATGTAAGAACACCAGGAATGACCTCGCACATTTGTATAACACTTTACAATTTTAAGGTAGTTTCACAGCCACTATCTCTCTGGATGCTGCCATCCCTGTCACACTGCTCTAGGGTCTCAGCACAGTGTTTTGAAATTTAAAAGCATCTCACTGAATGTAGTGAAAAACTCCGGGTTCTGTCACCTGGCCAGTTGGCAGGGCCGGGGAGCAGGAGCTATGGCCGAATGCAAGGAACTCAGGCAGAGGCAACGCGGCCATTCCCACCCGAATATCTTCCTCGGGTTTTAGGTATATGTGTGCAAAGGGGAAACAAGTGGTCTTTTGGTCTAGGTAAGGAACTGGAAGGACGGGCTCACATGTCACAGGTAGGGAGGGAGGGTTACTTTCGAGGTTCCAGGAAATTCCTGAGTGTCCAAATCTTTCTAGGGACCTAAGTTCGTCCCTACTTCAAGGACACCACTAGTACCCAAGCAAGACAAAGATCCATAAATATTTGCATAAAACAAAAATGCATTGTGTGGTAAATTTGAATGGGAATTTCAATGTGATGTTTCAAACACCTGATACAAATCTAGAAGAGGGGGATAGAAAGGAAGGAAAAAGGCTAAGGGTACTTGATGTCCATCTCTTCCTTCCTGGGCTGCAGGCTGTGATTCTCCCTCAAATTTCATTGTCTCCTCCGAAACTGATTATGCTTCAAAACTGTGCATTACGTGAAATGTGATCTTGACGTTTTTCCTGTGACTTCTTCACATTAGGATCTGCCCCCTCCCCCAAAAAAATACACTAAATAATATAACCAAGAGTAACCATTCCACCTTGATCGTGGAAAGCCCATAGGGTAGGAAGAGGTGAATAGGATTTAGAAGCAGGAGATCTGGAACCAATGGTGAGCAATGTCCTCTTGGGCAAGACATTCAGCCCCAAGGCAGTGGGGGCTGGTGGTCAGTACTCCAAGCTCTCCAGTCACCCGGCCTGGTTTCCAATCCCAGCTCTGCCACTTGTTAGCTGTGTGACCTCAGGCAAATTGCTCAAGCTATCTGATCTTCAGTATCGCATCTGTTAAATGGGGAAAAAGAAGGTAGCTCCATCTTGAGTTACCAGGAGGACTACGACGATCTATATAAAGCTCTCAGCATAGCACCTGGCTTAGAGTGAGTGACTCTTCTCTCTGCATCTTCACTGGAAACAGCTACAATAACACCTCCGGTACCTGTTTCCCAGATGTATTGAAGAATCCAAACAAGATGATGTGAGTGAAGGCTAATGCAAGCCAGGCACTTTGCAAACAGGAGTCAGCTGTTATTCTATGAACCACGTTTAACTGGGTTGAGCTGAGACCAGTGCAGACCAATTGTGTGTAACAGTGGCCTTCCCACAACCTCCTTCTCCCCTTTTCTGCTCCGTCTTCCCAGCTGCCTGCCAGTACCTAAGCAGCTGTCCTGTCCCTCTAGTAACTGCCAGAAAGGGAGGTCAGTAATGAGGCACGTTCTGCCTCTCCTTGTCCCTTGTCCTCAGCTGCCGGCCCAGAAGGCTGCCACAAAATATTCTCACCCAGCCACGAACAAGCCAAAAGGGGGACCCCAAGGAGCAGTGGGCTAGGAGGCTGGAAACCTGGTCCCAATGTTATCTCCCAAGCCCGTGCCACCTGGTCTTGAAGGAGCTTATATGTTTGTTGATTAACTGAATGATTTTATGTATATTATGATGTTTTGACATCTTAAAAAACCTTTCTGGCTGGGAAAAGATGAGCCCTCCTTGGATTAGCCAATTTTTACAGGTGGCAAAGGACCCAGCCTGGAACATGCTTTGATATGCAAACCAACCAATTGAGAGCCCTGCCTCCTCTATCTGGTCCTCACATCCCAGGAGGCAATAGTCTTCTGCCTTAATCACCCCAGGCCCAGGTGCCAAGCAACTAGAGACCACCCTATAGCTGAGCCCATGGAAATTATTCAAACTAGCCAATCCTAAACTGACCACCCCACCTTGCCTTTCCTTTCCTGGGGAAATCCCAGTAAAGGCTGGGGTGGACGTGCACCCCTTCCTCCTGTCTTCTGCCTCCTGGCCACCCTGGTGTTTTTCCATTTGTCCTTCATGCTGGGCCTCCCGTCTCTAGGACCTGTGAATACAATGAACTTTGTTTCTTCCTGAGCTTCTCTTGTGTCTCCTGACTAATCACCACATGCAAGAACACAAAGCCATTTCCCCCACGCAGGGCCTCTTTTTTCGTTTCTGCTGAATGAAGATTTATCCCAGATATTGGTTCTCAACCTTTTATCTGACGCAACACCTGGTGGAGTTGGAAAAAAGGTCCAGAGAACAGAGAGAGGGCTTCAGATGACAGACCTGGAGTCTCAGCCCCAGCAGAAATCAGGAAACTGTTTCCTCACCTGTCCAATGGAGATAATAGTTGTGACCTACCTCATAGGATTCTGTGTGTGAAGCTTAATGAGTCATGATGTGCAAAACTCTTAGAACAGGGTTTGCACATAAGAAACATTTAGTAGGGCCGGCCTGGTGGCTCAGGTGATTGGAACTCCGTGCTCCTTACTCCAAAGGCTGCCGGTTCGATTCCCACATGGGCCACAAGGTTGCTGATTCAACTCCTCAAAGTCCCGCAAGGGATGGTGGGCTCTGCCCCCTGCAACTAAGATTGAACACGGCATCTTGAGCTGAGCTGCCTCCCGGATGGCTCAGTTGGTTGGAGCGCATCCTCTCAACCATGAGGTTGCCGGTTTGACTCCTGCAAGGGATGGTGGGCTGTGCCTCCTGCAACTAGCAACGGCAACTGGACCTGGAGCTGAGCTGCGCCCTCCACAACTAAGCCTGAAAGGACAACAACTTGAAGCTGAACGGCACCCTCCACAACCAAGATTGAAAGGACAACTTGACTTGGAAAAAAATCCTGGAAGTACACACTGTTCCCCAATAAAGTCCTGTTCCCCTTCCCCCAATAAAATCTTAAAAAAAAAAAAAAAAAGAAACACTTAGTAAATGTTAGCTACCACAACTAATAATATTAAAAGTATTGCATAATATCTCATTCTGTGTCATATCACTGAGCTCATTTAATTTTCCCAACAACCTTATGAATAGGTTACTGTTATTTTACAGATGAATAAATTGAAGCACCGAAAGGTCAAAAGATTTGCCAAAGTCCATATAGTCAGTAAGTGATGAAACTTGGAACCAAACCGGATAATCTGTCCCCAGAATTCCTGCTCTTAAGATGACATTATATTGCCTTTTTGTTCTTTGCCATAACTTTACAGATGTAGATAAGAATTATCCATGTAGAGGGGTGAGTTTGGAGACCATTCCAACCCAAGCACTCTACCATTAATCTACAGAACGGAGTTTTCCAGGCGGGTTTTGTCACCTTAGTCTGGCTTCTCTTGCCTCCCCGCATACTTCAAACCCTCTTTGCTTCCTAGATTGCTCAGTAGGCATCCGTCTAATCAGGTGGTTACAGTCATGTTATCTGCTGTTTTGGATTCTCTGTACCATTTTAATGGATGACCCCCATGATTCTGTCTACAGACAGAGCCACATAAAAATGCACCAGATGTAGGAAGAAGTAAAACTGTCATTATTTGCAGATTATATGATACTATATAGAGAGAACCCCAAAGATTCCACTACAAAACTATTAGAACTGATAGAAATTAATTTAGTAAAGTATCAGGATACAAAATTAATATTCAGAAATTGGTTGCATTTTTCTACACCAATAGCAAACTATCAAAAAGAGAAATTAAGAAAACAATCCCATTTATAATGGCGTTATAAAACTTACCTAGGAATAAATTTAACCAAAAAAGTAAAAGACCTGTACTCAGACCATTATCAGACATTGAAGAGAAAAATTTAAAAAGATACAAATAAATGGAAGCATAAACCATGCTAATGGATAGGAAGAATTAACATAGTTAAAATGTCCATGCGACCCAATGCAATATACAGATTCAATGCAATCTGTATCAAAATAGCAATGGCAATTTTCACAGAACTAGAGCAAATAATCCTAAAATTTATATGGAACCCCAATAGCCATGACAATCTTGAGAAAGAAGAACAAAGCTGGTGGTATCATGCTACCTAGTATCAAACTATACTACAATGCCATAGTAATCAAAACAGCATGGTAAAAGCAGACACATAAACCAATGGAACAGAACAGAAAGCCCAGAAATAAATCCATGCCTATTTGGTCATTTAATCTATGACAAAGGAGGCAAGACTATACATTGGGGTAAAGACAGTCTGTTCAATAAATGTTGCTGAGAAAACTGGACAGATACATGCAAAAAAAAAATAAAACTGGACCACTTTCTTACACCATATACAAGAATAAACATGACAGAGATCCACGATGGTGAAGTTGATAAACACTTTGCCTACATCCTTCCATGAACACATTAAAACTGCAACTAAATTATAGAACAATCAATCTGGAGAACCATCTGAAGTCTGGATGAATAGAAGTTTTATAACTAAGAATATAAAAAAGAAGCCACATCGAAACTGGGAGGAGGCGTAGAGACATGAAACCAGCAGGCCCCGAATCTCTGTGTGGTAGTTGAGAATGGGGAAGAATATCTCAAACGTGGAGGTCCCCCGAGAAGCAAGGCACCCCAGGACCACATTGACCTCCCCAGGCCAGAGGACTGGTGCCGGAAAAAGGAGTGCTCATAACATCTTGCTGTGAAAAACTGGGGATTTTGACCATCCAGGTGGGACGGAGCCTGCGGGGAAACCCAGACGTCCTCTTAAACGGCCCGCGCACAGCTTCACTCACCCACAGGCACTCACCTTGAGCCCCAACGGAGGGACAGTGACTCAGGGGATGTCAAAGGCATATGGGAGACACGCTGAGTTGTGTGGCCTCAGAGTGAGAGCTAGAAGACAGTCAGCCTTTTCCCTGTGTGAGTCTTCCTCCCGTGCAGCCAGGTGCCATCTTTCCTATGTTAAGCCCGCCCCACCACATCCAAATCTGAATCTGATTGGTCTGGTGAGCTCTGCTCACTCCACCTTGCTGACTCACTGTGATTCTGCCCCACCCAACTCCCCCAACCCCGGAGGCACTTTCTCTCTGGCAGCTAGCCCCACCCACAAGCGCACTCTCTCTCAGAAAACTATTGGAGTCCATGGCCTCAGGCAGGCAGCAACCAGCATGCGTGTGCTCTGAGACTTTTGCCAAGTAGCTCCAGGCTCAGCACTGGCACCAATCCACTATCTACATTAACCTGGTGACCACAACTCTTCCCACTCTAGTGACTCCCTGAGGCCCTGTGTCATCCAAATCTCACACTGCACAAGGCTTTATCAGTGGCTGAAACTTAAGGGAGCCAGCAGGTGGCAGCAGGCCTTGGGGTGTCCTGGTTTTTAGTGGAGCTACCCCAGGACACCCCAAGGCCCAGTATTGGTGGCAGCCATCCTTGGTTCTCAGCATGGCCTCTCCCATAGGCCTCCAGGTTTAGCACAGGCAGCAAACAACCACAGATCACTTTGTAGCTCCTACCAGGTAGACCCTGTGCAGTACAGGCAGTGGCTGTCCTGGGCCTGCACCGGAGCCCCTCCCAAGAGGCCCCAGAAACAACATACTTGTAGGTTGTCTTCTGATCACAGCAGCACACTGCCCAATTAGCCCCACAAGTGGCACACAGAAATGGTGGTCTCAACAGGCACCAGAGCCCACTGGGCTGACTCTGACTCAGTGGGGAAAGCCTCCCCCACAGCAACCCATAAGATATGGGTGTGGCCAAATCCCACAGCCAATCACCCTGAGGGCCATCTCCACCCACTAATGTGCCAACAACAATCAAGGCTCAACTATAACAGTATGGTAAACACAGCCCACATGAGGGACACTCCTGGAGCAGGTGACCAGGGAGATAAAGCCACCTGGCCAAGAATGGGAGATATAGCATATCTACTTATCTCATAGAAAAAAACACAGAGAACAGGAGAAAACTCCAGATAAAGAACTAAACAAAATGGAGGCAAGCAACCTATCAGAGACAGAATTCAAAACAATTGTTATAAGGATGCTCAAGGAACTTAGTGGGAATTTCAACAGAGAGATAAACAGCAAGCATAAAAAAGGACATAGAAACCATTAAAAAAAAAAAAAAGTACCAGTGAAGGACACAATAACTAAATGAAGAACGCACGAGGAGGACTCAACAGCAGACCAGATGAAGCAGAGGATCAAATCAGAGACTTGGAAGACAATGTAGCAGAAAACACCCAACTGGAACAGCAAAAAGAAAAAAGAATCCAAAAAAATTAGGATAGTTTAAGAGACCTCCAGGACAACATCAAGTGTAACAACATTAGCATCATAGGGGTACCAAAAGGAGAAAAGAGAAAGCAAGGGATTGAGAACTTATTTGAAGAATTAATGACTGAAAACTTAGCTAACCTGGTGAAGGAAATAGACATATAAGTCCAGGAAGCGCAGAGAGTCCCAAACAAGATGAATCTAAACATGCCCACACCAAGGCACAATATAATTAAAATGGCAAAGGTTAAAACAAAGAGAGAATCCTAGAAGCAGCAAGAGAAAGCCAGCTAGTAACTTACAAGGGAGTTCCCATAAAACTGTCAGCTGATTTCTCAACAGAAATTTTGCAGGCCAGAGGGATTGGCACAAAATAGTCAACATGATGAAGAGCAAGGGCCTACAACAAAGCTATCATTTAAAACTGGACAGATACAGATCTTCCCAAATAAGAAAAAGCTAAAGGAGTTCATCACGACCAAACCAGTATTATAAGAAATGTTAGGGCCGCCCAGTGGCTCAGGTGGTTGGAGCTCCGTGCTCCTAACTCCAAAGGCTGCCAGTTTGATTCCCACATGGGCCGATGGGCTCTCAAACACAAGGTTGCCAGTTTGACTCCTCAAGTCCCACAAGGGATGGTGGGCTCTGCCCCCTGCAACTAACAACGGCAACTGGACCTGGAGCTGAGCTGCGCCCTCCACAACTAAGATTGAAGGGACAACAACTTGACTTGGAAAAAAGTCCTGGAAGTAAACACTGTTCCCCGATAAAGTCCTGTTCCCCCTCCCCAATAAAATCTTAAAAAAAAAAAAAAAAAAAAAAAGGAATGTTAGAGGGACTCCTTTAGGATGGGGGGAGATCAAAACTATGAATAATAAAATGGCAATAACTACATATCTATCAACAATTACTTTCAATGTAAATGGATTAAATGCTCTAATCAAAAGACACAGGTGGGCTGAATGGATACAAAAGCAAAACCTTTACATATGCTGCCTACAAGAGACTCACTTCAGATTGAAAGACTCACACAGATGGAAAGTAAAAGGATGGAAAAAGTTATTTCATGAAAATAGAAATGAAAAGAAAAAAAAAAGAAGAAGAAAGCTGGGGTAGCAATACGTATACCAGACAAAACAGACTTTAAAACAAAGGCTGTAATAATGAGACAAACAAGGACCGAGTGATCCTACTTCTGGGTATTTATCCAAGAAACCCAAAATGCTACTTGAGGGGACCTGGTATCCATATGTTCATTGCAGCATTGTTTACAATGGCCAAGATATGGAGGCCGTCTATGGAAGAATAGATAAAGAGGAGGTGGTACATATATACAGTGGAATATTGCTCAGCCAGGGAAGGGAATGGGTTCTTGCCATCTGCAGGGGCATGGATGGACCTGGAGGGTATTGTGCTGCGTGGAGTGTGTCAGACAGATAAAGACTTATATATGGATTTCGCTTATATATGGAATCTAAAGAACAAAATAAACAACAACAAAAACAGAAACCAACTCACAGATACAGAAAATATTTTGATGGTTGCCAAATGAGGGGTTATTGGGGGTGGGGGTCAGAAAAGGGGAAGAGATTAAGAAGTATAAATTTATTGTTAAAAAGTAGTTATGGGGATGTAGGGTACAGCATAAGGAACAGTCAATAATATTGTAATAACTATGTATGATGTCCGATGGGCACTAGATTTGTTGGGGTGATAGATGGGAAGGGATTGGAGGGCAGGGTGAGAAGGTGAAGGGATTAAGAAGTACAAACTGGTAGTTACAAAACAGTCACGGGGATGTAAAGCACAGGAAATATAGTCAATGATATGGTAATAACTATGTATAGTGCCAGGTGGGTACTGGACTAGTCAGGGGGATCACTTCTTAGATTATATAAATGTCTAACCACTGTGCTGTGTACCTGAAATTAATATAAAATAACATTGAATATCAACTGTAATTGAAAAATTTAGAAACGGGGGGAGGTAAAGGAGAATAAGAGGTCCAAATCTCCAGGTATAAAACGAGTAAGTCATGGGGATGTGATGTACAGCATGGGGAATATAGTCAATGATACTGTGACAGCACAGTGTGGTGTCAGATGGTCGCTGGGCTTACGGTGATCACTGCTTTAGGTATATAAATGTTGAATAACTATGGTGTACCCCTGAAACTAATATAATATTGTATGTTAGCTGTATTTGTAATAAAAATCTTTAAAACAAAAAGAATAAACTCAAAATGGATTAAAGACTTAAATGTAAGACCTGAAACCATAAAACTCCTAAAAGAAAACATAGGCAGTAAACTCTCAGATATTACCCTTGGTAATATTTTACTGATGTATCCCCCTGGGCAAGGGAAAAAAACATAAAAAAAGAAACAAATGGGACTACATCAAACTAAAAAGTTTTGCACAGCATCAACAAAACAAAAGACATCTTACTACTAAATGGGAGAAGATATTCGCCAATGATATATTTGATAAGGGGTTAATATCCAAATTTATATTTAAAAAAACCACCTCAGAGAACTCAACACCAAAATTACAAACAGTCCAAATGGGCAGAGGAACTGAACAGACGTTTCTCCAAAGAGGACATACAGATGGCCTATAGACATAAGAAAAGGTGCTCAACGTCACTAATCATCATAGAAATGCAAATAAAAACCACAATGAGATACCACCTCACTCCTGTCAGAGTGGCCATCATCAATAAATCAACAAACAACATGTGTTGGCGAGGATTTGGAGAAAAGGGCACACTCGTGCATTGCTGGTGGGACTGCAAATCAGAAAACACTATGGAGATTCCTCAAAAAATTAAAACTACCTTATGACCCAGCAATTCCACTCCTGGGTATTTATCCAAAGAAATCCAAAACACTAATTCAAAAAAATATACATGCCCATCAAAATCCCAATAGCTTTTTTTAAAGAAACAGAACAAAGAAATTTATATGATGATTTGGAATGAGTAATGGAATATTACTCAGCCATAAAAAAGAATGAAATCTTACCATTTGCCCATTTGCAACAACATGGATGGTATTTTGCTAAGTGAAATAAGTCAGACTGAGAAAGATAAATACCATATGATTTCACTTATATGTGGAATCTAAAGAACAAAATAAACAAACAAAACAGAAACAGACTCATAGATACAGAGAAGAAACTAATGGTTACTAGATGGGAGGGTGATTTAGGGGCTGGGTGAGAAAGGTGAAGGGATTAAGAAGTACAAATTGGTAGTTACAGAATAGTTTTGGGGATGTAAAATACAGTATGGGGAATATAGTCAATAATACTCTAATAACTGTGTATAGTGTCAGATGGGTACTAGACTTATCAGGGGAATCACTTCATACATTATACAAATGTCTAACCAATATGCTGTACACCTGAAACTAATACAAAACAATATTGAATGTCAACTATAAAGGAAAAATAGTCACAGGGATATAAAATACAGCATAGGAAATATAGTCAGTAATATTGTAACAGCTATGTACAGTGTTAGATGGGTAATAGACTTATTGGGGTTATCGCTTTGTGAGGTATATATATGTAATCACTATGCTGTTTTGCACACTTGAAACTAATGAAAAAAACGCATGTTAAAAAAAAGAAAGCTTGTCTAAGGATTTGCCATTTTCGGTTAATATTAAACAGTCCTGGAAGAAGAAAAAAAATGGACCAGATATAATCTCTGGGATTCTGGATGGGCCAAGGGATTTCATCAGTCGCCCTTTTCCTACTTGAATTCCCTACAGCTCCTCATTACATACACAAACAAGGAAAGACACACCTAAGTGATTGCTAAAGTTCTGTTTTCTAGAGGCCTCTTAGAAGGAAAATGGAAGTGAGACTAAAACAAAGTAAAAGTAATAAAAATACTACTAATAACTTCTAATTTTAACATTTATTGAGCTCCTACTCTTTTCCTGCACGCTGCTGTATAAATTAAGCCATGGAGGATTGACCAGGTAACCAGAACCCCAAGAGAAAGGCAGGAGAACAGCACTGAGTGGAATGCTGTTTCTACTCCCTATTTCTACTCCCAAATTCACCAGTCAGGTAATCTCACTCGAGGGGAGTCAAGGTGAGGCAAGAGACCAAGAATATCGTACTAATAGATGTCTCTCCACTTTGAAGGAAAATCAAGAATGGAGAATAAGTGCTAACACATATAACCCTTTTCTGCTAACAATTTCTATCATGAAATCTTTCATAGTAGTACCTGCTGTAGATCTGTCTAAGAATTTGTCTAGCTTCGTTCTGTCCCTCCATCCTTTGCCTAAGTGCAACCAGGAAAAGGCCATTGACCAACTTGTTTGTAAAAATGTATAATCACCACTTACTTCTGAAAAAAGAAAATTGGGTTTTGAGGTGGTTTACAACGTTCAGGCATAGTTAAGAGCGGATATGACAAAACTTCCACCATGACGGAATAACGACTGTGTTTCCCCAAAAATAAGACCTAGCCGGACCATCAGCTTTCACGCATTTTTTGGAGCAAAAATTAATATAAGACCCGGTCTTATATTACAGTAATATAATACAATATAAGTAATTATAATATAATATAATACCGGGTCTTATATTAATTTTTGCTCCAAAAGATGCATTAGAACTGATGGTCCGGCTAGGTCTTAATTTCGAGGAAACACGGTAGTACTAGATTATCCCTCTCACTGAAAACAACTATAAAATTAAGTTATGTATATTGGGGGCAATATACGTGTGTGTGTGTGTGTGTGTGTGTGTGTGTATGAATATGTATATGTATATATATATGTGTGTGTGTATATATACATATATATATATATGATATGTTATATTATACTTAAGTTATAATGTATAGAAGCAACTGTTTTTGATATTACACAGGAGTCATCATAGGATTGTGACCCCTGAGAGAAAATAAATACATCGGGTAAGTACTATGATTTCTCTGGCTTTCTGTCTGAAGGCACTTTATGATCTGCAGTGCAGAAAAGTAAAGCCCAAGAAAACATGCTTGTATTGCTGAATTGAGAAGGCAGAGATCAAAGTTTGGGGCCATCGTAGCACTGAAATTTGTGGGACAGAGCACCAGAGCGGAGGTTGCTGCACAGAAAAGGAAATTCAGAAATCTGCATACAGGTCACTTTAAGTCTTCGGACATATATAAAACTGTGCATGTGCAGGGAGAAATGACACTGTGACCTGGCAGGTAACAACTAGTGAGAAGCTGTAAGCTGAGTAGAAGTTTTTGAAGATCACATGATGCTGGTAGATACTGACATTTTGAACAGTCAAGGTAGAGATAATTCAATAAGCTCTACAAGCATTCAGCTGAATCTCCAGAAATGTCATACCTTACAAACAAGGCTAAACTAGCCTTTAAGTAAAGTCTACATGAGACTCACAATAACCAAGTTTGAAAACAACCCTCAAAGGGATCAAGCTAATCCACCAATAAAATCACTGGCAGCCAAAACAAAACCAAATAATCTTTAATGGAAGACAACAAAACCCAGACTCTCATCAACATAACATCTTCCATATCCAGCATATAATCAAAATTTACTATACATGAGAAGAAGCAGGAAAATATAGCCAATAATCAAGAGAAAAAAGTCAGTTGACAAAGGCACAGATATGACAGAGATTTTAGAATTAGAAGAAAATAATAAGAAACATAAACATGTTCCAGGATTTAAATCAGAAAATAGACATAATGAGACAATAGATGGAAACAAACTATTTTAAACTATTTTAAACAAACTATTTTAAAAAGAAGTAAATGGAAATTCTTGAACTGAAATATAAAATGTCTAAATTGAATTTTTTGTGGATGGTTCTATCAACAAATTAGTCAATGCAGGAAAAAAAACAGTGAAATGGAAGAAAGGGCAATAGAAACTATTCACATTGATACACAGAGAGAAAGAGAATGGGAAGAAAATTGAAAGAGCCTAAATGACCTGTGGAACCATATTAACTGATCCAACAAAGTATAGTTGGAGTCCTCAGAAGAGAAAAGAAATTGCAGTAGAAAACGGATATATTTGAAAATATAATGGCTCAAATTTTCCAAATTAGATAAAATATATCAACTCATATCCAATAAGTTTAACAAATTCCAAGCAGAATATAACAACAGCAAAATAAACATACCTCTAGTCATATCAAAGTCAAATTGACAAAAATGAAAGCTAAAGAGAAAATCTTAAAAGCAACCAAAGGACAAAATCCATTACATAGAGAGGAACAATGGTAAGAGTGACTACTGTCTTCATCAGAAATAATATAAACCTGAATACAGTGGAAAAAAATATTTTAAATACTCTGAGAGAGGGTGGAATTAATCTATTTAGAAGACTTTCCAGAAAAGATATCCCTCAAAATGAAGGCAAAATAAAGCCATACTCAGATAAACAGAATCTGAGATAATTCATCACTAGCTAAACTAAGGCACTAAGAAATGTTAACAGGACTTTTTCATTTAAAAAAAAAAAAAAAAAATGACACTAGGTGGAAGCTTAAATCTACCCAAAGGATAGAAGAACCCAGAAATCACAAATATGTGGATAAATTCAAAAAACAGTTTCTTATTTCTTAATTTCCTTAAAAAGACAACTAATAGTTTAAAGCAAAATCAATAACACTATATTGCTTGGGTTTTTTGTTTGTTTGTTTGTTTTTTAAGGAGAGTGCAGCTCACAGTGGCCCATGTGGGGATTGAACCAGCAACCTTGGTGTTATTAGTACCACGCTCTAACCAACTGAGCTAACCAGCCACCCCAATAACACTATATTGTTAATTTAGTTTATATTGTTATATAGTTTATAACATATGAGGAAGTACTATATGTATATATATGACAACAAGAACACAAAGTATAAAGATGGTAAATGGAAGTTTACTGTTACAAGGTTTTTACAGGATATGTAAAGTGATAGAATATTAACTCATGATAGATTGTGATAAGTTAAAGATGCATATTATAATCCCTAGCGCAACTTTTTAAAATAACACAAAGAGGTATAGCTGAAAAGCCAACATAGGAGAGAAAATCAAATACAAATAAGTACTCAAAACAAAAAGAGAGAAAGAGAAGAACAGAAAACAGATTCGACAAATGGAAAATTAATAGATGGCAGACTTAAACCCCACCACAACAATAATTACATTAAATATAAATGGATTAAGTGTTCTAATTAAAAGGCAGAGATTTTCAGACTGGAATAAGAAAACATTAAGACCCAACTATATGGTTTTCACAAGAGACACACTTTGAACAGAAAGGAAGACTACAGCCTAAGCCTAGGAGACTAGGGAGAATGCAGGGAACCATCTAAACACAGCCACCCCAAGATAATCCAGGCATCCTGCATCTCAGGAGATCTAATTCCATGTGGTTAGAACATGAAAGCTTAAGGCAGACACGTGGAAGCTGAGGTACGGTTCTCAAGGCCCTGTGATTCTCTGCAAGATCCCAGCAAGTGCTGAAGGTGAAGAGGACAAAGGTCAGAGTTTGGTGGGCCCAGGTTCAGAGAAAAAAGGTTCGTAAGACTTTGGCATTGCATCATGGTGTGAGCCAGCCGTATTCATGATAATTTCCAGAACCAGGAGAGACTGACCAGAAATATGAGGCAAGGTAACTAGGCAGACTATAGAGTGGGGATCTGAAGAGGGTCCCTGGATCATGGTGAAATGGCTGGGATGTGACTTAGATCCTTCCGGGCACCCAACATGCACCCCTAATTTATCCAATTCTTATCATGGCTGAAAACCCAAGTTTTTATTTATTAATTTCATGTACTATTTCACAATGAATTTGGAACAATGTATTAAAATATGTTCAATGCTAAAGAAGAAAATATTTCCTTGAGGAAATCAAGCAGAGGGAAGCGAAATCATAAAGCCTAGGGTCTCCATACTGAATAGACTCACAGAATTTTTAGAAGTGAGCCAAAAAAATTGCTTCTGAGACTCCAAAGAGCAAAGGCAAACAACAAAATACAGCAGGCCCCTCTGGGTGGTGGGCTGGGGACACAGCTGGACCAGCTCATAAGTCAAACAGAATAAAAACTGTATATGGCGGGCATTTATCAACGCATCTGTAAAAAGCTTCCCCAGACACGATCAGAGAAAAACACAAGGGGCTGCTATTTTGCAAACTGCAAGTTTTCTTTTAAGAAGTCATTCTAGAATATACTTTAGCTGCCAGGCCCTGGGCTAGGCACAGATGAATTACGGTGAGTAAAATAAGTCTGCCCTCCTGGACCTTAGAGTTTGGCAGTGGGGCATGAACTTATCTCTTCTTGTTGGGTATCTAGACCCTGTTCTGGAGGCTGAGTAATGAACAAATAATCACATAAATAAATGTCACATGTGTCATGAGAGAACAATGCAGAACAATTAGGGGACTCTGACATGGAATCCTGGACCTGACCAGGCCCTCAGGGAGTAGGGCTGAAGAATGGAGAAGGCAAAAGGTGACCTTTGAACCGAGCTTTGAGGAATACAGAGAGGGGATGAACCAGGTAGAAGACGGGGGACTGCTGCAGGCAGGGACAAGTGCACACACGGAGGACGTGAACCAGGAAGGGATGTGATGTGTCCAAAGCACAGAGGGGCCACTGGGGCTGGAGCCCAGGCTGTGAGGGTGGGATGGTCCTCTTGGAAATGAGGACAAGGAACAGACCAGGCAGGGTTAGGTTGCTCCCCTGACAGATTCAGGACTCAATTCTAAGAGCCATGGGAAGCTGGTGAAGGTCTTTAAGCTGGGGACGTGCTGAAATCAGATTCCAGCCACTATGTGGGAATGGATTAGAGGGGAGCCAGAATTGAGGCGAGGAGAACAAATAGAAGGTTCTTCTGGAGAGACATGAGGCAGCTTGAATCAAGGCAGAGGGCCTGGAGATGGAGACAAATGAATAGAGGCAAGAGGTTGTCGGAAAGCAGAAAAACAGGCTTCTACTACACATGTTCATATCTCTCCTAAGGAACACTCAGATGGCCTCCCACCCAGCCAGGTGGCTTCCATGGCACCAAAGGGATCCCCAGGATGTTAGAAGAGGTGAGCAGAGTGATTAAGAGCACAGACTCTCAACTTCCTCAACCTCACCCAAGCCTGGGTCCTCTCAGTAACACCCCCTGGCAGTGGGCTTCTGAAGAATACATACACCTTTGTGAACTTCCGGTCCTTTGGACGCGCGCACACGCCCACCTCTGGCCCTTTGCACCTACTGCTCTGTCTGCTCTTCCCCGACATCACCTCCTCACCTGCTTTGACCATCCTATGGCAACATGCAAATATGCCAGACCACTCCCCCAGGTCATCTTCTCCCCCTTCCCTCACTTTCCTGCCACACGCATCACAGTCTATAGAATCTACTTATTCGGATGTCTTCCACCAAAATGAAAGCTCCGTGAACACAGGAATTTTTGCCTGCTCTATTCACAGTCCCCACTGCATACGGTGCAATGCTTTTATGAAAAAATAAACCATGTTCAAAAATCACATTGTCTGTATTCTTTGCTCAAGAAACAAAAGCTATGAATCTTTTGGCAACACCAATTGCTACAAATGTACAATGTATCATATAAATCCCTCCACCACTCCAGCTTTCTGTTTGGAACAATTTCTTTCATCAGGACAACCACTCTGAGCATTTGTGAGGACAGAGCTTTCTTGGGGGCCTAATTTGTTCATTAAAATCATGACCTGACTTTTCCAACTAAAAAAGCAGAATTCCACAACATTCTCAGTTTACAGAAGGACGACGGGCCCAGGCTTTGGCTTCGTTTGCCTCTTTTAGGAAGACAAGATTGCAGAGGTCCCCACCCTCTGCCCAGCTTCCCCAAAGCCCACTTCACTGTCCCAGGGTTTATCTGAGGTTAGCGGCTCAAAGCGGCATCTTCGCCACTCACCAACGCATTATATGTTTATCTATGTTGCCATTATGTGGAAGAGCTGGAATTGGAAAGAAGGTAAATAGGACAACTTGATTCTGAGTTACATTTTCCTGTAGTGCAATTGAAACACCATTCATTCTATTCTTACTGCATTGATCGGTAATTTTCATTTTGTAATTTCAAATAAAGCCTCTTGCCGCAGTCAAAGCGATACGCTCTTGAATGTAACTTCACAGTTCATTTTAGCTTCATAGCTTAAAGACGTTCTGTTACCATCAGTCTTAAGTGGCAATTCCACTTTTCCAATTAGATTGTGGGAACGAACCAGATAAATGGACTCTTATCCCTCAAGCCATAATCTCAGCCTAACCATCCAGGCTGGGACAGTGAACATCCCACAAGCTCTTCCCTGTCGTTTGCTCCAGAATCAAAGCCCTTCCCTTTCAGCCTCTCCTCATGCACCACGCTTTAGCTGCACTTGCATTTTGGAAAGTTGACTCAAGTGATGTGAGCTCATCCTCAAGCGTCCTAACACCACCCGTGATGAAGGCCCAGCCCAAGCATACCTGGGCTGGCTTCAGCACCATCTAAAAAGTGGTCCTCTCGCTCCTTTTTCACCCCCTCATCAACACACGTCCGCCTCATAAAACCAACTGAAAGTAGGGAGTCAACTGTGTTATGTCGTACTAGAAAAGGCAACAGATTTCGTGTCAGTCGATGTGAATTCAAGCCTTGGTTCCATCATGGGACCTTGAGCATGTCATTTCCTCCTCTGTGTGTCCGTTTTCCATGTGTGTGAAATGGACAGCCATAAACAAGGTCTAGTACACAGGGTTTTGGACATTATACATGTCAAAACATCGTGTCAAGTCGAGGTCAGAAGGCCGCCTGATGGGGCAAAAACATGGCACGGAGAATCCAATAGACCTGCAAATCTAGTGTTGTTTTGTCCCATGTGAACGTGATGTTTCAGTTCTCCAGCCTCACGGAGGCTCTGTTTCTTCAGCAAAAAGGTGGAGACAGTCATTCTTCTCCTCAACATCTTCACAGTCTGCTACAAGGACAAGGTGACATTTTGTATGTGAAAGAACTTGAAAAGCAAACGCCATGTGAATAGATTGTTGTTGTCAATATTATCATTTAATTGCATGATTCAGATATGCATTTGGTGCGTTGTTGGCATACAGTGATATAGGCCAAGATGCCTGGATTGAGGTACAGAGTAGGGACCGAGATAAATGCTCCCCTGAGAACGGGCAAGACAAAACCCCAGTCGCATCTGGGGGACAGACAGCAGGAGAGAGAGGCTCCTTTCTCCTTTCTCGTTGGCTTCTGCTGATTTCTTTCCGCCGTACCCTTCTGGCCCTTTACCTGTGGGCCAGACTATGACATCACATCTCCCTCCTTTGTGCATAACCACAGACGATTTTCTCGGAGGTCCTCAGTTAGAGTTCCTTTCCTCCGTGCTTTAGGAATCTAGTATGCCAATTACTTCTTGAATGACATTTACCAGATTTCTCAAAGCCCTCTTCACCTGGCCCCTTGATGGCAAATGTGAATTTTTCACACACCTGGAAGAGAAAATAAGTCAATAACAGGATGTCTTGGATAAAGTCACCTCTCCACGTGTCTGCCCAAGAAGTTCCTTACAGCCTGTAATACGATGTTACAGAGAAGAAGGCTTTGGAGTCAGACAGCCCTGAACATGAATCCCGGCCCTGCCATTTACAGGCTGTATGACCTTGGGCCTTTGTTTCACCTCCCGAGTGTCAGATTTCTCCACTCTAGGTGGGAACCACACCAACCGCATAAGGTTCTAGTGAGAAACTGATGAAATAGTGGATGTGAGTTGCCTTGCAGGGTGAAGCAAATGCTGCCTCCTTCTTGCCTCTCTTCTCTGAAGTGTGGGAGGATGATTCTGGGGAGGGAGAGCTTGGGTGTAAAACCATCAGAAAGGAGGCAAGAGACCTATCGGAGAGAGACGGGATTTGTTGAAATGAACTTCAAGGCCCACAAGCGGCATGTTTGGAAGCACAGCTCAGAGCTACACGGCCCTGCACACACTCCGGCGGGAGTGACCAGGCTTAGCCCGCCCTGACGTCAGCTCTACATTGCGTACTGCAGCCAAATCTCATGACCTCTCACAGCCTCGGTTTCCTGGGCCCTCAAGAGGGATCGTTTCTCCCACTTCAGTTCCGTGTTGTGGTGACCATGGGGGGTCCGGTGGTGCTGCTCCCGTTCGGATCCGCAGGCCTCAGTGCACACCGTCCAGAAAGGCTGACAGGTCCACAGGACACTTCTTATTCCGTCATCTCATTTGAATGATCGTGCAAAATATTACTGTTTAGAGAGTCAAAGTCTCTTCTATAGTAATGACGTGCAATTATAAAACATTTTCAGAGTTGAGACTATCATTTCCTATAGTTTCTCATGGCTTCTCGGGGCCCTTAAAATTGTTTTTGTTGTAGAAGTCAACAGACCTGTGTTCTATCAAGTGTAAGGAACAGCGAGGGAAGATGCAAGGGTTGGTGCTCAGTCCAAGACTGTTTCCTTCCCCGGCACCCCTCTTGGAGGCCAGAAGAGAGTCCCTGGGAAAGGCATCCCATCTCCTGGGAGCCAAGATGGAAACAATTTCTGTCTCCGTTTGTTTCGGGGGCAGCCCCACGCAGGCTGGGCCCAGGGGAGAACACAGAGCCATGCAGCTCGGCATTGACAAATGTTAATATATGATTCAGCATCCTGGACAGACCCTGCACATGCAGCTGTCCACCGGGCCTTTCCCCATTAGCCCAGGGTCAGTGGTCCCCAAAAAAGATGATACCCAGCAACTTTGAGAAGTGTCAGGCAGAGAGGGGTCTGTGCCAAAGAGGCCACGCAGAGACCACCAGTGGCGTCCCCTTCTCCTGGCACACAGCTGTTAGTCCACTGTGCTGCCTGGGAGACGGGACCAGGAAGAACTTAGCATTTCTTTCAGCCCCCTGAATTTGGCAGGATCCGCAGACCCAGAGCAGGATGAGCTAGAGGTGACAGCTTAGGTGTCAAGAGGCCCGGTGCTTCTGTCCTCTACCCCTGCAGAGTGGACAGGCCAGCGCCAGCCTAATGAGTGACAGGCAACATGCAGTCCATGCAGCCCCTTCACCATAGCTGATGGCCTGACGCGAGTCACACATCCAGGTGACAGCAAAGCAATCCCTTAATGACTTGCACGTCAGTTCCCTATCTGCAGAGTGGGCACAATACTTCTCCCAGGGTGGCCCTATCGTCTAAGTAGGGTTTGTGTATTAATATTCAGGGAGCGTGAAGCCCTAAACAGATGTAAGAATGTATCCCTGCCTCCTGTTGCCTCCCCCGCCTCCTCAGTCTGACTTCTCGGTAAAATTGTCTTGCGAGAGAAAGGAAGGGCCACACGCATCTGACTCCGCACGCTCCAGTTATCCTGGGTTTCACGCAACTGCCCTGGCCCCCGGAGAGGGAAAGAGCATGAGGACAGCAGGGGCTGGAGCCTCGAGCCTCTGCCCCGAGTCTGGACACCAGGCCCTTTGCCTTCTGCTGCTTCCATCAGAGCCGCGTCTCTCAACCTGTCACCTGGAGATGCCGATTCACTTAGTCTGGGTTGGCTCCCCGGTACGGATAAGGTGAAATGCTCCCTATCGTGTTTCCCCGAAAATAAGACCTAACCGGACCATCAGCTCTAATGCGTCTTTTGGAGTGAAAATTAATATAAGACCCGGTCTTATATAATATCCGGTATTATATTATGTTATATTATATTATTATATTATATTATATTATATTATATTATATTATATTATATTATATTATATTATATTATATTATATTATATTATATTATATTATGTTATATTACAGTGTAGTATACCGGGTCTTATATTAAAATATGACAGGGTCTTATATTAACTTTTGCTCCAAAAGACGCATTAGAACTGATGGTCCAGCTGGTGTTATTATCGGGGAAACATGGTAGATGGTTCTCATCTGCAGCCAGCGTTGAGAAGCACTGCTTTGGAGCAAGCACTGTCTCACTGAGCTTTCATTGGTTGGTTGGTGAAGTGTTTATTGAGCACATACTATAGATCAAGCCAAGAATGGGTGCAGGAATTCCCAGCATCTAAAACATGAAGACTCAGAAAATAACCATGAAGGGAGGGAAGGAAGAAGAGAAAGCAAGAAGGGAGGCAGGGAGGGAAGAAGGAGAGAGGAAGGGAGAGACTCATCCTGCACTTCCTCTTGCACCTTACACCTGTTGCACCTGTCCTGTCCTCCCACCTCTCAGTTCTCACCCCAGGAGTCTCAGGAAGCAGGAGTTTGTAAGGGATTGGACACAATTAGTCTCCCTGGGACAACAGAGAGAATGGGGCTGTTTCAAGCATAGCACTTAAGCCCCCTGGGCAAAGGTAACCTGCTGTGACAACAGCCAGAACCTTGGTGCTGAATCTGAGTGACCTCAAAAGACACAATTACCTCTGTTGCCCCAATTCAACCCGAACCCGTTGCAAATGGAAGCCACCAGGATCAAACGAGTTGTACTCCTTGCTGGTGAACAAAGACGTCAAAATGTCTCGATGCCGAATCAATGTTGTCTCCAGGGCGTCTGCCTTCAAATAGGCTGCGTGTTCTCCACCTCTTCCATCACAACAGGATGGCAACCTGTTTCTGTCACCAGCCTGTAAATCCCAGAGGGGCGGGAGCCAGCTCTGTTTTCTGCATCTGCTCACTAGGCCCCCAGCAAACAGTGGCTGAAGGGGAGGCTGCGTGATTCTGTGGAGATTCGGGGTACAAGCCAAAACACAGTCAATACCTGCTATCTGACGCAATGGCTGCCTTCAGATCACCATAGAAATCAGAGGTCCCCAAAGTAAAGGAACAGGTGGACACCCCGGGCCAGGGAGTGAGCAGGGAGCCAGGTGGGCTGGCTATCCCCACCTGGCTGTGACACCCAGCACAGCAGCAGCCAGGCTGCTCACCCTACCCCAGGAAGCCAAGTGCTGCCTGGCTCTGTGTGGTCCACACCGTGTTCCTGTTAAATGAGCTTTGCCCTTGATTCACCTGATTTCAAGGTTAAACTCAAATCCATCAAGAGAGACAAAAGCGCTAACCGATGAACACCCTGTCGCTGTCCTTTTCATGGAGATTACAGATGCGTGACCCTCCCTTGCACAAAAAGCTGTTGCTGTGGAAACCAGGTTGGATGCCAACTTGACAAGTGACATTCAAACCAAGAGGGACATTGACCTGCCCCCCCCACCACCACCACCACCAACATAAACACACAACCCTTAAGTGCCAGGACAGGAGGCACAAAAGAGGGTTCTTTCCTTTACCTAAAGCACTGGCCTATTCATTCATATTCATTAAATGAGGGTGACAAAGGCATAACTTTCATTGCAATTTTCTACCGGAGGCGGATAAATAAAATCTGAAATGATGGGGGGGTGGTCATTGTTTTATATCTCCTCTACTCTCCGTCATGTGAGAGCGCCCATCGTCTGTGGACACTCTCTCAGCACGAGGCAGCACTAACTGAAAAAGGAAAAGGTACATTGTTTCTTGGATGATGGGTCTAGATCCCTTTCTCCTGTTCCCCAGGCCACCCTCCCCGGGGTTTTGCCCAGGAAACCTACATGGCCCAGGACTGGGTTCTTCACTCTGTTTTCCTGGGCGTATGAGCTAAGAATATCCGCATGGGTGAAAAAGAAACCCAAAGAATATTTAGTGACATCTGCAAATGATCAGAAATGTCTCCTTCAGTGTCCACCAGGAAGGTTTTATTGGACGCAGCACGCTCCTTCATTTCGGCACGGCCTGAGTCTGCTTTCGTGCTGTGAAGGCAGGAAAGATGGGCAGCAGCTTTCTGTGCACGGGAGGGTCACGCACCTGTAATCTCATGCAAAGGACAGCGACAGGGTGTTCATCAGGGTGTGGCCGGCAGGGCAGGGCGACACCCCCACGCAGCACAGCTGGCACAGGGCCCTGCGTTACTTCCGGAGGCCGGGAACACACCTTTATTTTAAAATCAGTAGAAGAGCATGAATACAAGAATAATGAATCCAGCCTGGGCTATAGTCGTGTTTGTATCCACACAGTCATAAAATGTAATTGTTCTCGTGGAGGAGGAGACCCAAGACGGCCCAGGTGCCCAGGGCCCACGAAACCATAACACGGACCTGCGCCAAAGCCTGAGGTCTCCTCTCTGGCCCTTCCCAGAGAAAGTCTGCAGAGCCGGGGCCTAGCAGATCCGGTCCTCAGCTGGGACACTGGAAACCGAGGTGCTCGTCCATCTCTGATACACTGGGTGACATGGAACCATTGGCCTGAGACTTGACCCCTGCTCCACCCATGTCCTGCGGTGCAAGACCTCAGAGGTGGGACCTGATCTCTCTGGGCGTTCTGGAAAATGTGGATGACGACAGCCCCACCTTACAGGGCTGGTGTAAGGCTGGGTGAGGCTCACCCACAGCCCTCAGCCCGGGACTTGGCACCTAACAGTTAACTCCCGGTGCCAGCGAAGCGTGTCCAGCCCTGCTCTGGGCAGGACACAACACCAGAGCTCTTATCCGTTTGGAAAGCCTGTCTTGCAAAGGGATCAGGGGTGGGAAGGCTTTCCACGTTAGAAGAAACCCAGGAAGTCCCACAATAGCTCCACAGGTTCAAAGGGGCACTCGCGCTGACAGGGGCAGCCCAGACCCCCACCACGGCCCACCCCCATGGTGTAGCCACCCCAGATGCGAGCAGGTCTCTGCCGGTGGAAACTCTGTCTTGTAATCTCTATATAACCTTTGCGAGGCGCCTGCATATTTCACACTTCCAAGCAAGCACTCCCATTTTTTTTGTCATTCCAATTTCATTTCCTGGGCTATGTGGACTGCGGGCTCAGCAGTCGCTCCGGTCTGAAGTGACTCCTGGGACCTCCTCACTGTTCTATATGCAAATGGCCTTGCACCTGGGCAGCCGAGCGGGCTCGCAGACAGTTTAGTTATGCAAATCTGATTGATCGAGAGCATATTGCAGGAGAGTGTGCGCAGGCCTGGGACACTGGCAGCTATATTTCACTGGCTAAATTCCTGAAGAAGGGGGGGAAAAATTAAATGCCAGGCATTTTGATGCATATTCCCTTTCAACCCCTGTAGTGCAATAGTGTTTATTTCTGAATGTATTCAACACTCGGGTTAGACGTTGCTAATGCAATTTTTGTGTGTGTGTGGGGGGGGGTTGTTATTGCTGAATTAACAGAAGGCTTGTTTTCCGTGTAAAAAGCCAGTTGCTGTGATGTCACAAACACAATAGGTCTGTCAGTTGATTTGAAATAATTCCCCAGGCAAATACAGTGAAGGCAGTGTTAAAAAATAATTAGGCCCTTCAGCCTCAAAAAAACGCTCGCCCAAGTGGAGGGAGGAGCATAAGTTACTCGGACTTTCTTCTCTTCAACAAAAGGTAAAATAAACCGAAGGAATGCTGATGCCAGTGTCACCCTCCATGGAAAGTGTTGGTCTGTTTCCCAAACTCGGGGTTTGAAGAGGAAAGATGGAGCAGCAGCAGGAGTCTTGGAGGAAATTTAAAAAAAAAAAAAAAAATTGTTTTAACTCATATCTACTTAAAATAATAAATTCTGCATCAGACACACTGCTTTCATGCATGTTGAAGTCTGTAGCCCTAGAGGCTGGGAAAGCCTGGCTTGTCTTGCTTTTCTGCATTCTCCTTATTGATTTATAATCACTGATAAATAAGATACACCTACCTGGCAGACTGTTGACGCTGAAGGAAGCGAGGCAGATATTTTTGCTGACATTTTTCCCTATCACCCCACCAGCACCCATGGATCAAAATTAAAAATAAATCAGTGTTCTGTGGGGGAAGGGAAGGCGATAGAAGGGAAGCAGAAAGAGGAAATTTCACCCGGTGTCTCCGAAGCAGGTCTTGAAAGCTACAAACCCCTAAGAGAAGAGACTAGTGAGTGTGCAACTTGATTCAGTTCAACTCATCGTACAGAAGAACGTCAAAGTCAACGCTAGCCAGTGCACAAGGCGTCCCCTCATTCACTGCTGTCAGTTACCTCACCCTGCGTGGCGGCCTCGGATGGTGTGAAAGTGTGTGCACATCGGCAGCGAGCTGTCCCAGAGCACTCGAGCGGACACAACCTCTCCACATGGATACTCACACACAAGATGCCTGTGTTTGACTGCAAAGAAAAGGAGAAGGAGGGTGAAAGAAGTGCTCAGGGCCAGATTTTGTCACTGACAGCACAAATCCTTTGTTTGACCCCAATTCCTGCTTTCTGGCTGCCTGGCTCGCACACACACGCACACACTCACACACACACACACTCACACACTCTCTCTCTCTCTCTCTCACATGCACACATATGTGTGTACACATGCATGTATGTGTGCATATATGTTTGTGTTACACGTGTGCATGTAAAGACATGCACACCCCACACGTACACATGTGCACACACATGAAAGCGTGCATACATGTGTGCACATATATATACATACACACACACACACACTGTATTTTTTTAAATGGCCATCTGACAGGCAAAGCCCAGCCA